>NW_009598739.1:0-10578 GCF_000690535.1 Cariama cristata
GGTGGCAGTTTCTGCAACTGTTCGGTCGCCAAAGATTGTGTTAAAAAAGTAATGATGATGCCTGAGCAATTAATGTAACTTAAGTGCAAAAATATTTCTTTAATTAACTTTTTTTTCCTGCAAGAGCTGTTCTGGCTGTTGGAGCAGAACCAGCATTTGAGTGTTTTTCACTAGAAACGAAATTTTAGTGTGTTTGTCAAGAATATACATGAAAATAAAATAGCACATGCTCCTAGATCTGGCAGGGGGTGGACTTTTTTTCTGAAATATTTCTGTAGCCCATATGGACTACAGGAAGTCCACAAGGAGAGTTCCTCCAAAATCTCCCCGTACCTCCTTTGCCTACCTACCCACAATTTTTTTTGGTCCCTTTTCTCCCCATCCAGGTTCCCAAAGGCACCGACCAGAACTGGGCGCAGAAGCTGTATGACCGGCACGCCAGCAGCCAGCACTTCCAGAAGCCCCGCATGTCCAACACCTCCTTCATCGTCCTACACTTCGCCGATAAGGTAACCGGGCACGTGTTGCGTGCGCTGGGATTTGAATGAAGAAGTAGGAAATGCATGGAGGCGAGGGGAAAAAGAGCCTCGTGAAGGAAAATTAGTTTATAGCACCGGTGAGCTGCTTTTTGGTGATAGGGATGCCTGGTTGGGAGTAATCTCGGTTCGGTGCTCAAATCTAGATCGACTTGGAGGACTTCAGCCTCCAAACTATTGCGCTAAGCTTTAAATAGTTGTGCTTTCTAGAAGAGAGAAAAATCCTCTTTCTCAAAGCTGCGGCAAAATGAATTTCAGTAAGGACAGCTTGACTGAAAACGTATTGGAAAAGGGAATTATTTTTGAAGAGCAGGAGCTGCGAGCGTCAGCAAGGCACGGTGGGGAGGAGCACGTGAGAGATGACCTTGGGCTGATCCCACCCTTCTGAGGGAGAAGATGCCAAGTGTGGGACACTAAATCCCAGTGTAGGTTCTTGTCCATGGGCTCCAGCTTCATTGAAACCCTGATGTGACAGGTGTCACTCACAGCAAATAAGAATCTTAAAAGCTTGCAGTTATCCAAAACACGTATTTGTTAAAAAGGAAAATATGAGATCAACGTGGGGACGTGTCCAAGGAGCTAGATGACATGGAGGTGCTGTGATCCCGTACAGGGGCTTCTCCTAACCAGGATTGCCCTCGATGCGAGTGGCCCTTTTCATGGCAAAGGTTGATAGTGACCTTTCCTTAGGCATGTGATTTTGCACGTGTATCCTTCACAAACAGTATCTCTTCACGTTTTCCCTTTTTTTTTTTTTTTTTTTTTTTTTGTGGTCAGTTATATCAGTCAACCTCCAACGTAAAAAATAAAATTTTCTTTTATCCTCTCTAAATTCTTCCTTTGCATCCCAACCCTCTGCAATTTCAAAACCAAGAGACCTACAAGAGATGTAGCCAGGGGATTTTTTGAGGTTTATTGATTAGCTTACGAGGAGTTCAGGAGTGAACAAAAGAGCATGTAGAGGTACTGATGATCTTTGCATTTTTACCCCTGGTTTCCATGGAGGTGCACTTGGGTCCCATACAGTGCGGTTTAATGAATAAAAAACAATCTGCGTTAGCAGTAAGGATTTTGCTTTCATTCAGATTCATTTTCTTTCATAAAAAGTGACCTTTAAATTCCAGTTTTCCCCTCCAGCTTCTCCTTCTCAGGTTTTTCAGATGAGCTCCTGACAGTAGGGGAGCGGTGGGACACAGCATCTTGTCTCTGTGCGGTTGGACTTCACCCTCTGGGCTTCTTCCTTTGTCTCCTCCTAGGTGGAATACCAGAGCGAGGGATTTCTGGAGAAGAACAGGGACACTGTGTACGAAGAACAGATCAACATCCTGAAAGCTAGCAAGGTAAAAACAGCGAGTCGGGACATAATCAGCACTGCTTTCTGAAGTGTGAGCTTCGTGCTTGGGGTTCCTGTGCTGCGCCGCAGGTTGGGTGTGCAAAAGTGGTTGGAGGCACCTACGTGAGCAGCAGCAAAAAAGGCAAATAAGTGGGGTGTGGAGGAGGGAATAAGGGTTATGGTTGCATTCAGATGTGGATGTGTGTGGTCCTCTGCTCTCCTCCACCCTGGTGTCAGTGTCCCGTTGAGGTGCATCAGAAAAATCTTTTCCAAACCTGCTGATCGTCTTCTTTTTTTGGTCACTTAGAGCCAAAATCAGGAACAGCCAGTTATAGGGCAGTGTAAATCCCACTTAACTCTTGCTTGGATCTTCCCACCCATCACCTTTGGTGTTCTCAAAAGCATGTGGAGCCACAGGTGATCCTGGGATTAAAAGCCACGGTCAGCAGTGTAGTTTATATGTGGGGAGCATTGCTGACCCTACCACCTTTTTGTACAAAAATGGCTGTTCCCATTAGCTGTAGTGGGCCTGTGACTTTTAATCACTTTAATAATTAATATGCAAAAAATAGAGTTAATATACAATGTTGGAAATCTGACGTGAACTCTGAGACATTCCAGCTGCTGTAGAGCTATTTTACACTGCTGCCAGTACGTAATATTAACAAATTAACTCATTATCGGTGATCAAGCTTGCTGTCTCTCCTGTATTACAGGATTTTGTGCCGTGTACCTTTCCTCTCCTGAGTATTGTACAAACAGTTTGCCAACACCTCAAGTGCCAACAGAGACGTATTGGCTGACCTCAAATACCAAGTCCTCTGGTAAAGAGCTTTTTGGCACCCAGAGTTTAAAGTCTCTGTTAGTTCTGAGGGATGTGGACTTGGTGGGCTGTTGGAAGCAGAAAAGCAGTAGCTGTGGGACTCTGCAGGCTTTGACGTGGGTCATACCTGCAGTAAACAAAGGGCTTCAGGTCGGAGACTTTCCACTTCCATGTGTGAACTGAGCTGATTTTACACTGACTTCCAGTACTGCGCTGCTCTTCTCCATGAGCATACATTTGTGCTGGGGTGGGTTGAGTTAAAAGTGTCAATAACACAGACATCTCAGGCATTTCAAGTGCTTGTTGTTTAAAAGCAGACCAAAAATTCCCCCTGCAACCTTGAGTCTTTCATTATCAATTAATGAGTTGAGTCTTTAAACTACCTTAACTTTTCCAGGGGCAGCTCTCTTATTAAGAAGTTAGTGTAAAAATCGAGCCCTGCAAAGTCCAACACACCATCCAGCAGCCAAAATCAAGACTGCCTGACACCGGGGCATCGTTGTTTCCGCCAGACCTTGTGTATGGTGTAGGGAAGGAAAAAAAAGCTTTTTTCCAAACCATTTCAAAGCCTTCCTCAGCACAGGCCAGTTTGTAAACTTGTATTTACTTTTTTTTTTTTGCATGACAAATTTTGAATCCCCCTTGCACGTTGCAAGCGGATTCGTTGTGTATCCAGCTCTCTCCTCTTTGTGCCACCCTCCCTTGGGTTTCCTGCTGGCTATGATCTTCCGAATGCCACCCTAAATAAGGAGTGTGATGAGGGAAGATGGAAGAAGTATTATTTTTAGGAGCATTTTAAGCAGAAGTTTGGTCCTGTCAAAGTTAAGAGACATGAGAATGGGAAATTAATTGAGCGTTGTCAGTGGCTGGCCCTGCATCTCGGCAATGAATTCATACGAAGGTGGCAAAATGTGCAATTTTCTCATCCGTGGGGGTAGTTGTGAGTCTAATAACTGTGAAGTTGGGCTTTAATAGCACCCAAATCAAGAGCTCTGTGTGTTCGGGAAGCTCACAGCTTTCCCAGGATAAAAACCGGGCAAGTTTAGAGCTTATTGGAAACACCAGATAACCTGCAGGAATAATTGATGCTGTAGGATGAATTATTTACCAAAAGGGTTGTCAAGCACTGGAACAAGCTGCCCAACCTAAACGATTTTATGATTCTGTGGTTTAGCCAGCGCTGAAGTTGCTGTTGTAGGTGGTGCAGCAGAACGGGCAGTGTCTGATAGGGGTTTCTGTTTGACTTCTCCCCGAAGCTGCTGCCAAGTAGGTGCAGAGGAGAGCTGTAACTCGTCGAGGTAATGTGTTGTAGAGTCGTAGGGACGGTGCCACCTGCAACTCCTTCCTTAAAAAAGAAATTTGAAAAATGCTGAAATGGATTTATTAACAGCATCGCCGCCTTCTCTCTTTCTCTTGTACATGCGGACCAGAGTGGGCTGGGCTTCGGTTTAATAGCAAAGAAACAAACCCTGCTCCTTGCAACTGGTTTGCTTGGCTTAAAACATGAAGTTTCTGAAGCTGTTAATGTGTATGCTTCAGGACCAAAGATTTGGGCTTACTTGGCCTGCAAACTAAGCTAATGCTCTTTGGGATCAGGCGTTAGGACCTTGTGAATTCACAGTGGTGGCTCTGTAGGTGACACCAAAATCTGCATTGGTGATCCAGCTTAAAACCCTCTCAGATGCGCTTGGCTCTGAGAATTTTTGGGTGATAGTTTGATGAACTTCTGCCTTTGAGCTGTTTCTTTAACAGTGTGGGAGCCATGGCCGTCGTCAACCCATGCGGATGCTGTGCTGTCCTGGGAGGAAGAGCAGCACTTCCCTTGGCAGGAGCATCTTCATCCTCCTCCTGCAAAGCCTCCAAAACCTGATCATCTGCTCTTGCTTTCCATAACCCTGTTGGCCAGCAGATTCAGTTATCCTGATTTTTTTTTTTGCCTCTTGCCTGCCATGTGCCCTCTGGGAGTATAAACAAAGAAAATTTGTTTTCTTTTGCTATAAAAAGCAACTTGTGTTTCTCTGAACCAAAAAGAGCAGCAATGGCAGTGCTGAGTCTGCTGCTCGGATGTGCTAATTTGACTAAAACTTGAATTTGTGCTGCAAGGACTTTGTCCTGTACTCAGGATCAGGCCCGCCTACAGTATTCACGACATTCTTCTTTGTATTCTCACTAAAACGATAGACAGGGCAAGGAGGAACACTGAATTTAGCGCAGCGAGGACTGAAACACTTCTCCGTCAGCAAGTGCATCGCTGATGAAGCACTCCCACCAAAGCAGAATTGCCTTCTGCTAATTAGAATGCAATTACTGCTGTCAACAAGATAGCGAAAGAGACTTTATAAAGCAACTAATTAGTTTTGTAAGCGCTGGTCAGCTAAAACAGTTGAGAGTTGATGTGCTTTGAATTAAGGAAACAGATTTGAATACTGATTGAAAGCATATGGGCATGCCGTTAAGATATTATATTCTAGTTCTCTATAATTACAACTAATGCACCAATGGTTTTGACTCTGCTAGTCTGTCCTTCTTGCTTATCCCCCAGCATCTCTGCAATAGGTCCTGGGCTGCTACAGATGATCCCGGTTACACCAGTTTTGCATTGCACAAGGTGAAAGCTCGCCTTTGGGATTCTTGTCGAGCGTTAGTGCGGGAGCAAGCACTTTTGTTATTAATAGCAAGCAGACAGAGGGGTCGATGGCACTCCCAGCTACGCATTGAGAAGGTATTTTGAAACCTGAAATTACAGCTGGGGATTTTACAGCATTGTCAAGCATGAGATAGTAAAGTGGAGCCTGTGTTTGATGTCTTCCAGCATCAAGCACGTGCCGCCCAACCATCCCGTGTTTGCAGCAGTCAAAGCATCCAAGCCAGTGACATATCATCCAAGTGCAACAGCTGTCAGGATGTCTTTTTTGGGGGGTTATAGAGGGTTAGGCAAAAAAGGTGTGAGCCTTTATTTCTGGTAGGAGTAGTGAGCTGCAGAGAGAAAAATAAAAGCTGTGAGTATGAAGGAGATCCTTAGCAGGTGCTGTCCTGGAGCCTGCAAGCAATTTGCTGATAAAATGCAAACACTTGCCTTTCCGCAGTGGTATTTAGGCTGCCGTGCTAGCAAGCTGTGCGACCGGCCTGCGGGACTGGGGCTGGAAATGTTCCTGTCTTAGTCCAGGGATGTGGCAGAGAGCCAGGCAGGTCTTTACGACACGGGGCTGTCCATCAGTGTCTATAAAGTGGTAAACCCCTGCGTTCTTCTCGGGATCTTAATGGAAATACAAGCAAGTTTGGCTTTTGGAGGAGCCTGGGATGGAGGGAAGAGCACCATGCGGTGCATCGCTGCCTCGTGTCGGTGTTTTTGCATGGACAGCGTGCCACGGGCGAGGGAAGCGTGATGCTGGTGCCCTCTCCCATGGGTACTCCAGAGCGGGCGTTGCTGGTGGTGTGCGTGCTGCTGGGGTGGCATCACTGGTGCTTTGGCAGTATCACCGGGCTGGAGCCCAGCTCAGCTTGGTCATAAGTGGAATCCCACCTGGTGACAGTGGGGCTTTTTTCCATTTAAGAATTTACTGTTTGAATGTAAGCGCAGCTGTAGCAGGAGCCAACGTTGGTGCATAGGTGGATTTGAGATGTGAAAATTTAACAGCCTTGCTAAACAGACCAGATTTATTGTAACTTACTTAGTATTCAAGTTCCCCAGACTAATGCAAATTTGAAGATCCTGCCCCTTTAAAAAAGAAAAAGCATTAAGTGCATTTGCCAGCTTACCTGTTCTCCTATTTATGAAGCGGAAATGTTGTTGCTGGCTTGCCAGAAATCCCAGACTTCAGGGATCTGAGGAGCTAAATGTGGTACTTCCAGGGCTACAGAATGGCAGTCCTGCTGTTGCTTTGCTCGTTCATGCTGAAACGCAGGTAATTAGTGAGGAAGTGTTGGTGTCCCTTAATTGTTCAGAAAAGCAAGGGTGCCTTTGGGGCCGTGGTGGGAGTGAGTTACTGCCTGTCCTCACGTGGAGACCTCATTCCTGGGACCTGTGCCTTGTAGGCAGCATCCTTGCTGCGGTCAGGACTGGATGAGTACCTTGAAAGGAAGCCTGG
This sequence comes from Cariama cristata, assembly GCF_000690535.1. NCBI lineage: Eukaryota > Metazoa > Chordata > Aves > Cariamiformes > Cariamidae > Cariama > Cariama cristata. Next base: position 6,781 of record NW_009598739.1, read on the forward strand.
GAGCAAAAGTCACCTCACGTTCAGGAGTTTTTGTGCCTTGGACAGCACTTCAGCAATCCAGCCTTACAGCTAGCCATCCTTTTTTTTCTTTTTTTTAAAATTTTTTCCTTGTTTAATTTAATGTGCACTTTTCAAGGTTTGATGAACTACGAAACAGAATGGCCAGTGGTGCTGCTGACGTGGTTCGTGTAAGCAGCGCTTCTTGCTTTCACTTTATTACCCTTTTTCCTCTTCCTGCTTTAAGATGGATAAAAAATGACCAGAGCAATGTCACTTGGATGGGTTCATTCAGCAAAGAGCAGGGCCAGAGGTGCTCAGGCGTTGTCTTTCGTTTTAGTATCAAATGGTAGCAGACTTATTCCAAGATGAGAAGGATGCTGCACCCACCACTTCCATGGGAAAGGGAACATCCAAAATCAGCGTCCGTTCTGCCAGACCAGTGATCAAAGCTGCCAATAAGGAGCACAAGAAAACGGTGGGGCACCAGGTAACGTATGATTTGAGTGGGTCAGTTGGCAGCAGGGGAATCGAGATATGTTTTTACAGTTAAGATTTCATTTCTTCAGTTTGACGCCGAGATAAAAAAAGAGCTGTTGGGGTGGAAAAGTGAGGAGACTTCCCCGTTACCCATGTTGTACAATGGCAACAGTTTGGCTGTTGCATTTTGGACACCTTCTAGCAGTGTTTCTGGAAGAGCAGTAGTCTTGACTGGAAGCAGTTGAGACATGGTCTGAGGAGGGTGGAGGACACTCTGGGATTCTCCAGACTGTATCCCAATGTACTATGGTGCTCATAAATTGAAACAATTGAGAAAAAGAGCATTTTTTTCCCCTGGGTGGACAGTCAAGCAGTGTAACAGGGGCCCAGAGAGGTTGTGCTGTCTCCACCCTTGGAGATTTTTCAAGATCCAACTGGGTAAAGTCCCAACTAAATGCTTGTTGCTCTTGTACCTCATTGAGCTGCAAGCCCTCAACCCACCAGTGTCTTCTCTGAATTGCTCCTTCATGTACTGGGCTGGTGGGGAGATTTACGCTGTGTCACATCACGCTGTGTCACACTGCGAGTTGCACGGTACAGCACCTTCATCCTTCCTCAAAACGAGTGGTTTTGTCTTTCAGTTCCGCAACTCGCTGCATTTGCTCATGGAGACTCTGAACGCAACCACCCCGCACTACGTACGCTGCATCAAGCCGAACGACGAGAAGCTCCCCTTTAAGTAAGTGGGCTTTCAGATGAGCAAATGTGTTCAACATTATAGCAACAGAGTGCGCTTTGGACTTTTCCTCTTTCTAAAGAGATTGCCCCACTTGTAATGTTGTTCCTGTAACTGGAAGGTCCCCATAGTTTGTTGGAGTCACTTCTCTTGGGTTTCATGATGTCATTTTTCTGTCCTTGAAGTGAAGACTAATGCAGGTCCTAATAATCCATAGATACACTCTGCTAGCATTGAGCATCTTTACTTTGCAGTAATAGGGTCTTTGTACAATTTCATCTTAGGATCGCTTTGATTTGAATAGTTGTATTTTGATTTAAATAGTTGTAGTACTAAAGAGCAACAAATAGCAGAGAAGGAAATGAAAAAGTGGAGATAAGCGGTGTGCTTGCAAAATGGTTTGTAAAACGAAGAAAAATGTCTTGGTGCTTCCAAAATAAATATGGAAAAAGTAAAGATGTGACTCTTATCAACTTCAGGCAGGTTTCCAGATGAGTGAACAGCTGAAGTCTTGATCTTCCTCTGTAGTTCAGAGATATAGCACAAGCTGCGAACGTTGCAAGCAAATAGCTGGTAGCCTTGTTTGACCTCTTGATAATGTATTTGTAGCCTATTTTGTTCCCTATCTTGACCATTAGTATGCAGGGACCTCACAGATCTTGTTGTGATGTCTTCTAAAGGCTGTGGCGTAAACTGCAGGTGGTGACATTTAAGAAAGCAGGGTTGTAATTGTAACCCATAAGCAGGGAGACATTGCCCTCCAGCTGATGCAATGCAGTCTGAGTGCTCCCGGTGAGCACGGTGCCACCTCCGAGTGCGGCGATGGCTCCAACCGTGTCCTGCAAAGGAGGACAAAGCATCCGTAAAGAGGCTTATCCTTGGTCCTGATATGCTGGGGCATATATATTCACCAAGAAGCTTCCCTGGCTTGACTCTTCTCCTGCAAACAGCAAAGCGAAGGGTATTAATGGTCAGAAGACATTCAGGAACTGGCTTACGTTTAGCTGATTCATTAGATGATTAGTTAACAGCTCTGGAGAAGGCTGTGTTGACTGGCTGTGCTGGGACGGCAATTTCTGTGGTCTGTTGTATCTATTTCATGTACCATTTTGTAAGTATTGGAGATGCTTAGGGCCTCAATCTCTTGTTGCCTATTGCAGAGGTTATCCATTGAAATGAAATTCAGGATTACACTTTTTGCTTCATTACTTTCTTTATCTAAAGCACAAAAGCAGTTCTAACTTTTTGTAGTGGAAGTGTGGTAGATGCTCTGCATGATGAAATGGCTTCGCCTTTCCAAAGGGTGTTTGCAAGACTCCATGTCCCTACTCAGCTCTACTTTCAGCCCATCCGTCTTCACTTTTTTGCCTTGAACTCTGCAATTCAGTTTACGTGATGCGCAGGATACACTTAATACCATGTTGTAAACGTGCAAGCTCTGGGTTGTCAAAGTACAATAATTATCTAAATGAACTCAGTTGTACTTCTAAGATGTTATGCGTAGCAAATAGCAGGAGGATAATTCTGCTTGTGTCTGCTCGCCGTCTGAGTGATGACTTGGTCCCATGCGATGCTCCTCATCTGGTGAATGTCGGAGTTGTCAAAGCTCCAGATTTTGGGAACAAAGGACAAACCAAAATAGACACAAGAACGGTTCTGGAGGAGCGGCGTGCAGGTGTCTGTCTGCAGCCAGCGGCATTGCAGGAGTCACCATGGGCTGGAAATGACAGGAGGGTGCTTTGGGTTGGGGTGGTGGTGTTGCATCCCCATCTACCAGCCAGAAAGCGCCGGTTCAGGTGTCTTGTACCGGAGGGTTCTTCTGCAAGAGATTATCTCCCTCCTCACCCATCACGGATTGCTTAATTGAAATTGTGACCTGGGAATCTTGGTCAATGTTGATCTTGCTGCCACCAGCTTGAGGAATTTGTATTCTTAGCGAGACTCCGATAAAGTCTATTTGCTTATGTGTAAAACTCGGGTCTGGAGAATACTGGGATGGCTGTAAAGGAGTCTGCGTTTCAGAGGCATCTGTGCTGAAAAATACACAGTGCCAGGAGGCATTAGTGAAATGAAACATCAGTGAAGCTGCTCTGGGTTAGCGTTGGAAGCGGTATCTTGTAGCATGGAGAGCACTCGATGTTATGTTTGTTGTTCAGTGAAAAAACCCACTTTTCTTTGCCTAAAACATAACATTTTTCAGCTCACAAGAACATTACAGTTTTGCTAAAATGAGATGTTTACCCTGGAGAAGAGAAAGGACCTCAGAGCAGCCTTTCAGTACTTACAGGAGGTACCAAGAGGATGAAGCCATGCTCTTCAGAGCGGTGTGTGCTGGGAGGACAGGAGTCAATGGCCACAAATTGGTGTCAGAGGTTTAGACTGGAGACAAGGAAACATTTTATTTTTTTTTCCTCCATAAGGACAGTCTATCAGTGGAGCAGGCTGCCCAGAGAGATTATACAACCTCCACCTTTGGAGGTTTTCAACTCCTGACTGGATAAAGCCCTGAGCTATGGGTCTCCCTCATAGCTGCCCCAGCTTTTGAACATAGGAGGTCGGACTAGAGACCTCCTAAAGCATCTTGC
>NW_009598740.1:0-7574 GCF_000690535.1 Cariama cristata
AATCCACCTGGACACGATCCTGTGCAACTTGCCATAAGTGAACCTGCTTTGGCAGGGGAGTTGGACTAGATGATCTCCAGAGGTCCCTTCCAACCCCGACCATTCTGTGATTCTCTGAGAACACATCAGCCCTCAGAATTACTCTCAACTTTTCAGCACCGCTAGACTCATTCTGAAACCTAAAGTTAAATAGATGGATACTGTAAATAAATTTCCTATATAGATGTCACATTTACTACATATTTACTGATGACCACCATGACTGTGTTATATTAGAAACAAAATTCCATATATAAATTGTATGTACTTAGCACAGGGGAATCCATGCATGCAAATCCTTAATTTTTAAATAGTACATCTGATAACATGGCTATATTCTCACATATCAGCACTAGCAAAACAGATTTATTATCCTTAACTTGGGATCATTTATGAAAAATCAGCTCAAACACCTGTACTCAACCAAAATAAATAGATTAAGTAATAATGCACAACAAATGTATTATATATCTCTGCAGTGTCAGCAGAAGTCACATTAAAAACCTTACTAGACCTATTTATATAATATACTGCTTTCACCATAATTACGTGCACATGCATGAAGATTCTGCCCTGTTTCTCTTTTCCATGGCTCACTCCTCTATAAAGTTTCGCAAAGTTATGAGCAACTGGAAAGGCTCATTAGGAATGTAAATGCCGAGACACACAAGGGAACGCTCTAGCATACTTTGCCTAAGATCACAAAACTGAACAGAATAACTGCTGCCATGTATCTAAAAGTAATACTAGTCTAAGTCCAATACATTGCTTTTATATTCAAAATTCTGCTGGAATTTTCTTAGAGACTCTTCTAACAAACACACATTTTCTGTACACACACACATGATAAACATCATCTTCACATACAGTGAAGATGCAGTATTCATGTAAAACACAATAGCCAATTTATTATTTGCATTTTATAAAAATGTAGTAGTATTCGTGTAAAATGCAGCAGCTAGTTTCTTTTATTATACAATATAGTTCATATATAATAATGCCCCCACTGAGAAATTCTTCCATTTTCATATGTGAAACCTCAGGGAGCAGCCTAGAACATAATTTATTATGCTGCAAATTGCTGTAACAACATATATTTAGCTACCTTAATTATTATAATCTTTCTGATTATGGGACAGCGACAGCTCTCCATGATTGTATGCCTTCAGCAATTTATTTTTACATTGCAGGTTCTAGCTGCAGCAATGACGCAAAAACTCCTAACAGACCTGTAGTAACCTCTATTACAAAGAAAACGAGCCATTAATCTGCGCTGCTACCATTAATCAGTATGCATAAAGCCAGTGGATTAGTGAATGGGGGACATTTAAATCCTCAGTTCTCAATTTACTGTGTTTTGAACACAATGTTTAAGGAGTTCCATTCTGCCTCTGCCCCAAGTGCAACAGATACCCTTTTCGACAGCTCTGCAGGAGGAAGATCAGTAAGTTTTAATATAATCCACCATGTTCACACATAGCATCAAGTCACACTTGTTCTGAACTGCAAGAAGTTGGGCATTTGAAAGTAAGTTAGTCGATCTGTGATTAGAGGCCCCAGTGAAGATCAACCCAAAGTAAATTTTCATAAAAACAGTAACCAGTGTTATTTTTGAACTTGGGCGTACAAAGCCGAAGCCTTAGGCCATAGTTTGAAGGGTCCTTTACAGCCAGCTGTCAGTGTGCAGTAAGTCTGACACATCAGGACTCAGTGTAGGAACATAAGACTAAATTAAAGTCCCTTGCAGGTTTGTGGTTTTTTTTTTTTGTTTTGTTTTTGTTTTTTTTTTGGTTTTTTTTTTTTTTTTTTTTTACATAGTCTTTGACATTCACAACCACATTTGCACAATGATTTCTTATCTGGCTCATGGTATGTGACCTTTTCTAATGTCATGTTTGAAGAAGAGGGGCAATACACAATGGAAGACTACTAAAAAAAGACTTTGTATTTAACCACTGTTAAATATCATTAAATTACAGTGTTTTGATCTACAAGCAACATTTCACTTTTTAAAGTTCTATTCTATTCTAATTCTATTCAACAATTTTTAACTGTTGAATAGAGAGCAACATCTTAAATGGTGTAGAACTTGCACCAAAAATCCAAAATACTGGCAATCCAAAGCTTCTGCAAGTACACACATAAGTCTGTTACCTCTTGAAACACCAGACAAGAGCTGTGTAACTCCAGAAAGAGAAATCATACCAGCAGCAAGTACAAAAATAACCAGAAAATATTGTATACTACTATCATCACAAGTCAGAGTCCCCACACTATGAATTGTGACTGTAAGTCTAAGAGGCTGTTAGACTTAGGTCGTATGAGCAGGAAATACGGATAGATAAGATTGCTCCAAGTTACAGGTTCATTTTTTAATTCTTTAATTCCCTAGGAGTATTCCTTTTTACTAAGGGAGGAAATAAATTATTACTGCAGTGACTACTCTTATCTGTACTAATTTTTATTAGTTTGTAATTTCAAATAAAGAAAACACACACACACCCCCCCCTCACATATATTTTTAGTAAATCAGACAATTGTTTTATTCCCAAGGATTTTTCTTGCTTTTAACATTTCCTGCAGTCTTCATCTATTTTATGCTTTCCTTGGACCTACTCTCATCTTTTGGAAACCAAATCATTTCCTGTGTAACTCAAAGACAAAACTTACATGTATCTTTCAGAGCATAATGTCAAACTTCTCTCTCCATTCCCCACTTCTAATGAAGTTATTACACATAAAAAATCCCAGTATCTCAGTCATCTCTACTCTGTAAAGAGGAAAGCAGTAAAGTATCAATGGTCCCCAGTTTCTTTAGACATAACAAACATGGATCTATATCCTACAGCAGTTACCATACACTTAATCATTTTATATACATTAGATAGATACCAAAACACATACACACACATATGGAAAAAGAGAGGTACCATCTGTACATGTAGTACCATATAAAATTAATTCTATACCACTAAAGATCTCCTATATCCAAAGCTACAGAAGTGTACAGGTAGATTTATACTGGATATTAAATAGGGTTTCTTCTCTTTGTTTACCTTATAACATTGTCTAGCTTTGGACAATCAATCCATAGTACAGCCTCTCCTAATCTCAGCTTTTGTTATTAACGATTTGCAATAACTTTCCAACTTCACCTCTGCCAAAAGTATCCTGTCATATACTGAAATAGAGCAAGACAAGTTGTTAAATAAGCATATGTAGTTAACAAACTCGAGATCTCAAGAAAACTTTCTTGTATGATACCAAAATAGCAGCTACTGTATTCTACTAGGATTATCTCAAACATTCAGCACTGATGACACCAGATAATTGAACAGCCCTGAAACTGATAGTGTTCTGAAGCCAACACTGCAAACACTCCAAGACCTTCAGAATATTAGTTTATTATTTTCTTGAAAGAGCATGACAGTCTCTTATTAAAATTTTATTTTTGATTGTGATTCTAGTCATTAAAATCTAGTTTAATGGTAACATTCTGCACTGTCAAGATATTAGCATCTAAATAAAAAAAAAAGCTCAGACCTGCTAAGGCTTATATAAAAGTGACAAATCACACAGAGGAAGACAGGGTGTCATCTGCTTTTCCTCTTGCAACAATAAATGAGATTCCACTGAGCATTCACCACTAGAATTACATAATCTCTGATTTATGGCCAAAAAAGCATTTAGGCGAAGAAAACATTATGTTGTCTAACTTGATCTGTTATTGAGCACTGCTGTGGCTCATCTTGCAGGTTTCCAGCACAAAGTTAGCTTTAAGAATGGCAATTGCTAGGCAGTAGCACAAATACTTTGCAGACATTACAGGACTGAAGAGCTTCTTCTCACACTGTATGCTCCTTTCACTAGAGGAAGAAACTAGTTTGATTCATATAAAGCCTGTGTTATCGGAATCTAGACAGACAAATTGGAAAGGCATTATAAGAAGATAAAGCCATTTACGTAATTGGAAAGAGCAAGGAAAATGAGTACTTCTACACTGTGACAAAGACTCCCAGTGTCCAAAACAGACCACACGGCACTTTGCGAGGTCTTGGCCAACACATTGTCACAATAAAATGCAAAACCCCCCTTAATTTAGCACCCAAGAGATAGAGGTTTGAAACATCCCTCCTGGGACTTCAATCTGAAGCTCCAGAAAGACTTTATATTTCAAAGTTGATGTTCAGACCTCAAAGGCATCAGTTCTTACTATTGCTGTTATTGAAATTAACAATTTTGCAAGTGTCACAACATTTTTATGGTAGCAAAATAATTATATCTGTAGTAATGACAGCAACTCTGTAACAACAGACTTGCACAGCAGTTATACTCTTTTATAATACTTGGAAAATCACTGAAATGATTTTTGCTTCTAAAAAATAAATTATAGCAATCTCCATATAATAATGTGTATATTTATATGAGAAAGGATCTTCCTTCTCTAGTGTTACTGTTCAATAAATGCCAATCAGCTTTTTTCCTGAAACATTAAAATCTCCTATTGGTGATTATTAACACATGATGGACTGAAGACATACATTCACACTCATATCACTATACTTTCTCAAAATGGTAAAAACATTATAAATTCTAGCACATTCATTTACCAAAGTGCTGTACCCTTTTGATAAACTCAATAAATATTGCTAACGCACCATGTTCCTCATTAAATTAACAGGAGTTTATTGATTGAAGCACATGACCGCAAGCTGGTTTTCTCCCAGGAGTAGACGTTCAAATACAACATTGGGTAAACAAAATAATGCCCTATTCTCCTCTGATGTAACTTAATCTCACTTTGCTAGAGGAGAAAAACCAACATGCTTTTATTGAAGAAAACAAACAAACCAATGAGTTAACTGCAACAGGAGCTAATGCAGGAAAAGTAATGTGAAAACCTGCAGGGTAACAAGCTCAGTTAACTAACTCAGTAACTAAACAGCAAGTATGCCAAATCATGTAGCATAAATCTTGATTCATCAGTGCCTGCAAGATAACTATGAAGTTTCATTATAATTTTAAACCAGGAAGACTGCAAGAAGGGAGTTTTCAGAAAATAAAAAGTACTTGCAAGTTATGACCAGAGGCCCAACCCAGAATTACTTACTCAGACCAAATTTTTCTACTAGTGCACATTCAGGATTCCTTATTTCCCCTGCAAGTATTTTTCACAACTGCATCTTAATAATATATACGTGTATACACACACACACACATATATACAAATTCAAATATCTGAAGCAGCTGTGACTGGCACAGGGCAACCCCCAAGCTCCTCCCACAGAGGTTACCCCTGCAGCATCCCCTGTTACCAAACTCTTGCCATTTATGCCAAATACAACAACTTTGACCTCTAATACATCACAGTTTTCCTTGGACTGTCCTTGAGTATTTACTCCTTGCATTTTTGCCTGTCACACATTGCCAAGTAAAGAAATTTCTCAATGGGTATCGCTCCCAACGAGTCTCTAGGCTGCAGCTTGTTAAGTACCAGCATGCAGAGCACCTGCAAAAGCAATGCAAGCCCTCACAATGAATCTGTCATAGAAATATTGACAATAAATAATCTTAGAAGCATTTCATACTTCTAGAAACAAGCAGACAAGCTCATTGTAGCTCAGATTTGCACTGTTTAGACTGCCTAATCAACACTTCTCAAGCATAACAACACTGTAAATCACTCCTGCCCTTTCCCTCACCCTCAGGTCACCCAGAACACCCTAAAAAACTCTTTTGGACTTGCCACAAATGCCTTATGAGAGATAAGCCTCTAAAAACCAAGTGCACTATTAAATATAATATATATCAGTGGAATTTATTGAATAGCTGTGAAATTATGCCCTTGTATTTTTATATTACTTTATTAAACCACTCTGTGGAGCTAATTAATTACAAAATACCTTAAGCTGGGAAATGGAAAAGCATATGCAAATTAATGTCATAATCACTCTTTACTGAGAAAGAAAAGCATATTCTGCTAAGCTTGCCTGTGTTGAGTCATGATCCAGTCAAATATTACCGACAAGGGCTAAGAAAAGGGCTGCATGATTTCCAATTGTAAATCCAGTTTGCACCAGAAATTCACCCTGCTTGCATACACTGTTCTTTTTTGTATTTTAATCACCTTGTTTTTCCATTGGAACAGGAAGGCAAAGGAATCAATTTCTAAAATATTAATAATTTATCCTAAAATAGAACCAATTCTAACATTTCATGAGAAAATGGGCCTATCTTGTTTCTGTAAATGGTCTGGACCTCATACTGACAAAAGCTGTGCTTCGGCAGCTTTCAATCAGAAAACCAGAATGCCTAGTATCCTTTTCCCTATTCTGTTACCTCAGCATTGAAACCTTCAGATAGCCCTCTACAGGAGGCTTAACACAGACCACCTCCCTCCATGTTTTGATGGGGATTTGTGTAAAGACCATCAAACGTAACAAGAGAAAAAGAAAAAAGTAACAACAACTACTGAATAATAATTCCACTACTAAAAGAGACAAATACATTATTCAAGTTCTTTTAAAGTTATGTTTCCTCTATTCTGTCAAAATCATAAAAATGTAGAAGTAAATTGAGCACAAATGGTTCACTGCAGCATTATCATTACCACAATGAGGGAACAGGAGACTGGGCTAAACAATCTTCCTCTGAAGGCTTAATCTCTGGTCTTGTTCAGAGTTCTCAGATACTTCAGGAACTTGGCTATCAGCATGTTTCCTCAGTCCTGGAAAGTCTGTAGCCGCATGATTGCTTATGTAAATGTTCAATGAATAACTTCTAATTTTCTGACATTCTGTAGTGCCTAAGTAGTCAGCTGCTTGGGAGCTAATTACTTATTCCTTTCCTTTGAAGAACACTTTCTCCAACGTCCTTTAAAACAATCACCATAAGGGCACAGTTCTGCAGCACCCCTTTACGCTACTTTATACGAGGTTTTTCTCAATGTGAGGGCCAAGACAACTGACAACAGAACACCAAAGGCTGATTTGTATGCAATTCCTTTTCTTCAGCAGTGGTCTATCACAAATGCCCCAGTTCTCTTCCATGGCATGTATAATTATCAATTACCTGTGAGAATAGCTTTACTGTAGTCACCATGATACCAAACTTCTGTCCTGAGCACACAGCAATAATTCTGCTCTTCTCTCATTTCAGGAATGAACATTCACTAGGTCTCAGTAATCAACTCCTGCATGAAAACCTATTCACATTAATATCAAACATACTTATGAGATATGTTTATAAATGTTTTACTTTACTGTCAGGAATAGAAGATCCATTATAAAAAGCAAGGAGGCCCTGCAGCTAGAATCCTTTTTCAACTTCACAATGAAACATTAGATTTTTACAGTGATCATATTTATGGCTAACAGTCAGGGGACAAGAAAAATCTTCTCCAATAGTGTCTTTTTACCTACTGAGGCTCTCTAGTCTTGTTTTGGGAAACTCACAGTCATCACTGCCACAGTAATTGACTCCTGCCATCTAGTGCATTCCCCCCCAGCAGCTGCTGTTTGTATTGCAGAACTCTT
>NW_009598740.1:7605-34601 GCF_000690535.1 Cariama cristata
GTAGTTTTAGTTATTGTCTTTAACACATTACAGTTACATCAAGGTCTCATATAAGATGGCCGATTGTTCTCTGTTCCTCAGAATATTATTTTCCCTGTTTACTTTTTGGAAAAGCATCTTATCTTCAAAACTACACATGGATATGGGGAGTGGTTATCAGGGCTGTGAGCGTACTAACAGGCCTTAACAGCCCCAGCCAGCCTCACGTGGGGCCTCCCTCCACAGCCCTTGTAAGTGGGTCTAGGGGCTCCACTTCAGCTTGAGCCATTAATCCCTGCCTGAGCTCTCTCAGTTATGCCTGTCTCCAGCTCTACCACCGCCATGCCTGTGCCTGGCCATGAACCCCACTGATCTGGATCCAGACCCTTGGGCTGATTTCCTGGCTGGACTTTGATTCAGCCTCATCACCGTGGAACTGTCCAGTAATGACTGGGCTGCATTTGACACTGGTTACTGGGCCTGATCCTGACATGCCAATCAACTTTGTAGCTTGACCTTGGCCCCGCCTCATCATCACAACCTTCCCTAGTGATCTGGACTTTTGGTTGAACACGGCCGGTATCCCCAGTCCTGTCCCACCTGCCCTAGCTGGCAAAGCCCCCATGCCCCCCATCCCTTAGGGAGCAGCCTGACAATCCCTTGCTGCAACCTCACAATGGCAAGTCCATAATTCATTTCTATATTTTCCTTTTTAAAGAAGACTGCAAATGCCACTGAAGTGTCTTTCACAACCTTGTGAAAGGGCCTCATCTCTGTTTTACATTATAAAGGAAATAAAATGGAGCCAGGTTAAGATATTTCTCCAAGGTTGTATATTGCCTGCCACCACCAAAGTTGACTTGCAGTGTTGCATTCCTCTTGAATCCCAGGGCTATCATAACAGAGTGCGAGAAGCAACTTAAGCAAAGACACAGGCTTTGGTAGCATCAAAAAAAAAAATCCCAAACCCTACAACACTGTGTAAAATCAGGAAAGTCATAGATAAAATTCTTCTGAGGTCTAGATATGAAAAATGAGAACCACATACTTGCTAACATTTGTAAATGCTTTGATGGAAGTCAAAATTATGTAATTAATCACTATTCTAAAGAACTGTGAAGTGCGCAACAACATAATAACAACATGAAGTCATTATTGTGTAATTTCATTGATCATCTCATTTTCTGTTTAACTGGATCATGTTCCTCAAGTATTTATAATAATAGTAAGAATTAATATGTGCCTTCAACAGAAACTAATTAGTTTCAATTTCAAGCCATATCACTGCTACTCAGATTCTTAATGAGAAAATAAGCCTACATTTCAGACAATATGAAATATTTTCCTTTTTCTGTTCATGGTTGATTCAACATGGAGAAAAGATTTTTATGCTGAAGGTAATTTTTTTTTTGAAGTTTCCAATATATCTAGATAAATACTCAAATAGAAAACAGACTGCCAAAGAAGAGTTGATGATTCACCCTGATGCTGAGTCAATACACTCTGATGCTGAATCTCTGCCTTCAGATAAAAAAGGGACTTCTTTCCTACATGGCACTGAAGATGCTGAATAAGGTACAAACCAGTTTGAAAAGATGCACCAGGGAGAGAAGGAAGCTCACACTGAAAACAAGACATGCATATTTTTCCATTGCAATTTATACTTGCTAGCAAGAAGGGCATACATTTTTTCTGAAACACATTAAATACCCATCTTGTATAATTGCTACTTTCTGAATGTGAAAGATCTTCCTATTTTAGTCACATTCTGCAGAGCCATTAAGTGGCATCCATCATTATTTGCTCACTGAGGCATTATGCACAGGAGAGCGGAATATTTAAAATTATTTAAACCAAACTTAGAAAGACCCTTGATGGCTTTTGAGTCTTTTAACTTTCAATAGGAAAAAAAAAAAAAAAAAGGAAGCCACCCTGGATAAAGCACTCTTGCATATTATTGATTTAGATAACTATCTTCAAGACAGCAATTTTTAAGTCACACTGGAAAGCTGAAATAAGTTAAGGGAAAAGTCTCACTTCAACCTCTGCACGCATTTTTACCATAATTGTAACATTTATCTTGCTGTTTGAGAACAAACCACACAATTCCAAATCATGTCATAATTATAAAAGAACTTCTATCACCTGTTAAACTTCTGTTACATTAGCAGTCACGCGCCTTTAGAATTTTCACTAAAACCAAAGAAATCTGCGGGAGTGACCTATTACCAATTCACCTGAACAGAAGAGGTTTTCAAAAATTCAAGTACTTTTTTGTCCCGAGACATTAACATGCACTGTACATCATCTTACGCAGTTTTCATGTCAATATACATCTATGAATAATCATTAAGATGACAATAGAAAGATATCAGAAATTTGGGATATGATTTTAAGATGTTTTAGCACTTTATAAATCATTTGAGTTTGCATTTACTTTTAGCATAACACATGCCTTGCAAGGCACATCAGGATCCTGATTTATGGCTGAGGTTCAATGAACCAGAAAAAACGCAGAGCAGAAAATATCTCTGTACAACTGATTCTATGAACTACAAGAAAAAAAGAGACTGAAGGCAAACCAGAAAAAACAAGGACATTGCACTAAAGAAGTTTTCACAAAGCAAAGCAACATTGTCTGTTAATGACAGTAAAACTCAGAATTCAGAAGAACAAAGAAATCCTAGACTTAATTAATAATACAAAAAGATGGTTTTACACACTCAGTGTAAAATCAGTGGTGCAGATGAGGGTAAAGTCACTTTAATAAAATTTTTACACAACACTGGGAAGTAATACCATATATTGTAACTACCAGCAAAAAACTTCTTTAGTTCCTTAAAATTTATGTTCCAGGTAATATTTTTTATGGAACACAGCAACTCAAATGAACTAAAGAAAGATTGTAGCTTTTGAGATGCATGAGATTTTACTCCCTGTATTTTCTACTTACTATATGTCCCATCAAGGAGCTTGAACTCTCCAAATGAAGCAACACTTTGGGACAATATGTGGTACAGACACCAATAATCTGTTGGTTTGTAGTCATTAGTTCCTTCTGTAGATATTGTGTTTAAAGAAATTAAAGAAATGAATGACAACATTAATATTTAGTATACAAAGGTCTAGAACAGGGGAAAATAAAAAACGGTAAGCCCTTACAACTGAAACTGAGTGTCACTGCCCAATGCTCACAAACTCCACCTGTATAGAACCGATTTTCTTGGCAGTTGCCAAGTTCTGAAAGTACAAACTAGTAACATGGATGTAAGCTAACAGACACACAACAAATACTGCAAATATATCATAATAGCAAAACCTTCTGCAGAACCATTAACAATATCAAGGTTTATTAAATAAGGAGGATGTTACTAGAATTCAGAAGCAGGCATCTTGGCACAAGAAATCTAATTTAGTATCAGGCTGCTTTAAAACTTACTGCTGCATCATTAGATTAATTTCAATGGTTTGCAAACAAATTGGAACTCCAAATGAAGGCTGCAAACACAAAGATTAACCCACATATTCCTCCTGAAAAGATCTTAATAGAATACTGCGATGTTAGGCTTTTGATTAATTTCCATGAAAGGGTGAAATATAGCGCTCTAGTACTCACATTACAGTGAGCATATCTAATCAGCTACTTAGGTTTTCTTTCTTTAGTTTGTTTGGTTTTGTTTTTTTTTTTTTTTTTAATTTTTTTTTTTTTTCCTTCTCCTTCTGGAAGATTCACCTTTACTCAAATCTTTCCCATATTCCAGTTAGTTCACTGACACCTTTCCAGTGGGTTCACCTATGACTGTTTCATCAGCTGTAAGCAATCAAAGATTTCAAAGCATCTTCACAAAACTTCCTTTTATCATATCCAGAGCTCTACTGTGTCTTAGATGAAACTCCCAAATACACCTTATTTTTAGCATGAATTCAAGCTTTTCTGCCTTAGAAAATACAAAAATCTCCCATAGTTATCCCCTACCTAGCCATCTTTCTTCACTTTAAAATCCTAAAAAGAAACTGAAGTCTTTCATGCTCATCTTTCAACAAAATCCCCCAATGGGTGAGTAGGAAGGTTCAGTGCTTGCTATAATATTAACTCACAACTAGTAAAAATCTCTGCAGGAGGTCAGACAATGTGGATGTAAGAGAACAGTGTCCCATTATTACATTCACCCATACTATCCTGCTCTTAATTAACACCACATAATTTTAAAGGCTAACTAAAACTTAATTTCCAATTCTGAAAGCATCCTTTTAATTGAAGGCCTGGAAGTTGATCTTCTTCAGCTATCTTGAATGCTGGTTTTGAAAACAGAAGCATGGCTCACCCACTGTGTAGGAGGTGCTATTTCCTGCTAGAACCTGTTTTATTTCAAAACACTTCTACCACTGTTGGGGACTCCACCTACTCTTAAGAAAGGTACTCTATAAGTAGCAAGTCAGTCTTTGCCACTTGACAGTTAAAGACTAGGAAAAGGAGAAGGAACATGTGGTATTTCCCCTCCCACCATCCCCCCACTGTTGCAATTTCTAGAACAAGAATAGAAATAGTACAAAGAAATTAAGTAACAAAAGAGCGAACAGAAGGCTCCCTAGTTTCACTGTAGTACCTCATTCAGAAAGAGTTTGTTCACCATCTTCTAGTCCACATAGAAATACTGGCCCACAGAGGTCCTAAGCCATTGCCTTCTTGAAGCCTGAAGGCTATATTAGAAAAAGGACTGTTTGGACATTTGCTTGTTCTTCTGGTTTAGGAACTCATTACTCAAGATAAGTGCATTCGACTGTCTACATAGCATGATTCCTACATTGAACAAATCAGTTTAAATCAGCTTCTTTCATTACAGCTGGGTTGATTCATTCTAGTTGAGCACTCTGGGCTACTGCTTTTGTTGACAAAATTCTGATGTTACTTCCTGTTCAAGGGTTAAACTTGGAAAGTAATTATCAGTATAGGCCTACTCACAAGTCAACAGAATTAAAAAAAAAGAGAAAGTGTATTTTTCTTTTGGACTAATATAAAGGACTTATCTTAATTTGCACCACTAATCTCTGCAAATGAAAGGATGGGATTTTTCAGCCACTGGGGTAGACTTGTGCCAAAGGAAATCACCTACAGCACCTCCAGAAATGCTGCTCTCAGGAGCTTTGAGAAGCTTTGTGCTCTATCTGCACA
The DNA here is from genome assembly GCF_000690535.1 of Cariama cristata. NCBI lineage: Eukaryota > Metazoa > Chordata > Aves > Cariamiformes > Cariamidae > Cariama > Cariama cristata. Next base: position 12,758 of record NW_009598740.1, read on the forward strand.
AACATGGCTTAAAGGCAACATGTGATCTAAGATTTATGTAAATGTTCATTTAATTTAGGATAGAATATTCAATGTAATATTTTCCAATCATCACCTACTTCAGAAGATGCTTCAGAGTCACCTAATTTACTCTTCTATCCCTGGAGACTCTGTGCTTAGTATTCTAGTCTTATACTTTCCAAATGCAAGACTGCTACTCACTTTGATATGCAAATCTTCGGAGTCAAGAGACGAAACCATCCAAATTAACAAAAATGAGGTGGCTAATTACGTTTCCTATTTACACATATCAGACAAAAAAATACTTCTTTTCAACTGTGTGTTTCTGCAATTGCTAAAGCAAGAAAGTTTCTTTCATAGATAAAATCCTGTTTATTAGAACTGCAGTTCACTTGCGGAGCTGACCACTGCCTCCATATATAGTTTCAGAGATGCCAGTTCAAATTCTGAGCCCTGCTTACCTTTTATCATTTAAAAGGAAAACATGTCATGTTAAGCAGTTCTCAGATCAATTCCTTTCAGATAGGTTAAGCCTCTGTAGTATGCGGATTAACACATTATTGTTCTTTGAAAACTTACTCATATTGATGTGATGGAAAAAATAGGTCACCCTTTCACACTCAAGCTCTTCACTCTTACGACTCAATTTTCATTGTTTATTCATCTGAGTCAACAGGGTTGAATTGCTAGGATTCCTGCAACAGACTTCTAGGCAGTAAGAAGAAAGAAAAAAAGCCACTAAACTTGCTGAAAAAGATTCATTTGTAACAGACGTGAAACAACATGCTCAGATTCAGCCAAACTATGTGTTATGCAGACTGCAGAGAGACACATGTAACTAATACTGGCATAAAGGCCATGCTGTAATAGTTGTCTGGAATAAGGTAAAGAACCCTTGTAAACCACACTAAAAAAAACCAGCCCACCTTGGTCTGCTCTGTCATCTTCCCAAGACTCTCTATGGCCTTCCTTATCACTAAAGCCTGCACAGAATACTACCCACACTCCGTTACAAATACTATGAACGTTTGGGCCAGGATTTCTCAAAATCGAGAATTTTAAGCAGTATAGAAGTATATAAACTTATAAGACTAACTGCATATACATTAAATATGCAATTAAAAGTTTATACTGCTTTTAGCATTTCGACTACTTTTCCCCTGCCACACCCCTTTCAGGATAGCCATTCCTGGAAATTTTACTTTCACATAGGGCATTTACTGGTTTCCCATAATTTATGACAAAGAAATTTTAACAACATTTATTTTGATACTGTTTGTTTTGCAAGTCACAATAACTTGTAGATAAATGAGTTTGTCACTATAAATGCATTTCTCAACCTCCCAAGCTTTTGTTTATTTTCTTAAATCACAACAGATTTTCTTCAAACAGGATTTAATGGCAAAATATGAAGAAATCAAGTATAGCAAAAATAAGCTAGAACTGTACAAACACAATTCCTGTCATCTATCATGCATTAATACCACAACCACATACCAAGAAAAATATATTTCATCTTTGCACATTGAAGAAACTTGACTGAAGAGAAAAAAAGGAAAAATTATCCATGGCAGCATACAGAATCACACCTTCTTTAGATCCTGAAAATACAGTCTAACACCTTCCCTAAGATCTATATGGCACTTAACATTTTATTTTAACTCATGGAAGCTGAGACTATTGTACGAAAGCATGCCATCCTCCAAAGTAATGAAAGCCAACTGAAATGTACAGTAGGATGAGGTTGCATGTGGTACCCATAGCAAACTATATTCTTCTTCACATCTTAAAAAGTGATTTAAAATTATCATTGGCACGCCATCTTTCATGAATCCTTGCCCTCCTTTCCCCTGCCACACATAGCTTACAGCCATGAGGCAGTTTCAAAAACGATCTGTGCCCCATAGATCTCAGATTACATTCTTATATGCCTGAATATGCATACAGAAGCTTTCTTGACTGTTAATGGTTTCCTTAGACATCTAAGTCTAAATGTGTTCAAATTATGAAATTTCCCTAGTAGGGTTTGCAGTTTACAAAACCAATGTAAAATTCCATGGCTTGGGCCAGACAGTGCACAGACAAAACCAGCTGTGCACAGACATACCAGTCTCACATGGACCCTCCTACAAAACTTTCTGAATTGGAGTTGAGTGTGTATGCACTGTTGGAATCTTCTTTTAATATTTCTAATGAAATAGTAATTCAAATAATTAATAAATATTCTTTTAATATTTCTAACATAGTTGTCTTCTAACCCAATCAAAATCAAAGTAGTATCTTTCACATAAGAGTCTTTTTCAGTCACAGAAGGAAAGAGTCTCTCCTTAAAAAAAAATAATAAAAAAAGAATCTTTCTACTGTATGTGCTGCCAACTGTGCAAAAGATGGGGACAGTGCAAGCATCTTGTATAATCACACCTTCATTTAATTATTCCAGGTGATATGGAGAAGTGCAGTATGAGGGTAAATCACAAAACAGCCTAGAGCTTCCATGTATACTTAGGCTTAGCATCAGCAGAACTAATAAAGAGTGGAAATCACTCCTCCAGACTGCAGTAATGATTTAGTCCTCAAGTTAACAAGAGGAGACACACAGAAAGACTGCAAATATCAAGAACTTTATGAGGACATGTATCTGATACACTATCAGATAGTTGCACCAAATAGTTGTATCAACCAGAATAGTTGTACCAAACTATTCAATTCAGCATCATTGCCCCTGAAAACTAATTGAGCTCTTTCAATTAATGATGGGCACATGAACAGTTACTACTGTATCCTATAACGTGAAAACGGTTAAATTCCTAAGTCCCTGAAGATGGTAAGATTCAATTTAACTTGCACTGAAATATAATAGTGAGTTGAGAGAGACTGTGAATTCTTCTATGCTACAGGATTTACCAATTGTTCAGCATTTTCAATACTACTACAACAGAAAGTAAAACTAACCTATGTTTACATACATAAATAACTCTCAAATTACTATCAGTAGGAAGACTCAGAGCTCTGAATTTTTTTTTTTAATGATTCTGCTCAATGCATTCTGAACAGGGTGTTTTAATGTCTACATTTAAAACCAGTCAAAAGTAACAGACAAGGCCCAAAAACGCATTGGTAATTGCAACTCCAAATCAATAAAAGATTGCCTGCTCTGCAGAGCCCTGCCAAAGATTTCCAACGATCTCTGAAGACTTCTTGCTGTGGTTCCCATACTAAAACACCTTCAGCAATGAATACTAGCCTTACCATGCCTTGTTAACCAACAGCAGAATTAACAATATGCCTCTATTATTCAAAATTTGTCTGTAACAGAAAAAAACTGGTGTCATTGGCTGTTTGTGTCTGGAGACAGGCACAGCTGTCTTATGCATTATGTCTTATGCAGCTTATGCACAGCTGCATAAGCACTTTTCATTCAGGTAGAGACAAATCAAAACACATTACTAATATAATTTGAGGAACGTTTTTACATGATCCAGCAGATATCCCATCCCACATATGTTGGGGCAAAAGATCAAAAGATCATCTGGGCCTTTCTTACCTGCATACTAGATCACAATTCAACTTAAAAAAACCCTCCATTATCACAATAATTGGACCTGAGGAGGGGAACAAAATTTTATAGTGTACCATAAATACCTGTACATTTCTCAGGATGCAGTCAGCATTGCATGCCAAGGCAAGGGGAGGAGAGGGGAGCACAGAACAATAGGAAAACAGTCTTTCATATAGCATCAAAGACACCAAGATTTTGCACCTTGCAAAATCAGCAAGTAAATGGTTAGGTCTAAGTACTTATTTTTAAATGAAGAGTCAGCATGCAAAAATTTTATAGTTCTGCTCCCCCCCCCCCCAGGTAAGCAAAGGAAAAGGTACATTTTCAGAATGCTTCTCAGCCTCCTTTGTTTTTAAGGATATTTCAACAGTAAAAAGTCACCATAGTTGCAGGGAAGATTAAAAATGTTCACCACAAGGGATTCAGCCACTAACAGGAACCACCAAATACCTTTAACTTGATAGATATTAGGCAGGCACTGCATTACAAGTACAGTCTTCCAATAATTATTTTTTTAAGCAAGGTATTCAACAGGCTTGCAAGCCCCTCTGCTACATCCAGTGCTGCTTCTTGATTTACTGATCCATAAAAGATCAAAAGATAAAACTAAAGTTAGAGAGTAAATATCTGAAAAAAAGTTTTATCAAGAAAGTGGTGTGTACTGCAAATGCTTATAATCATCCCATGAAGAATTTTATCCTCTCTAGATACTTCAGTGGTAGTATTTTGATATATTAACACTGCAAAATTTACTTTGAAATCTGCAACATTATACATAAGCTAAAAATTAAGCACTTTGCTCTGCAAAGGACCATGTCTTTCCCCTTCTTACCCCAATACAAATCCTCAGTACAACTGGATTTGGATCACAATTATTTATTCTTTGAGAAAAGTTTGTTTGCTTCATGTTAACAGTGAACAGGAGTTTAACAGTGGAACCAATGGTGATGTTAATCAAATTTAGAGTCACTCAACAAAAAGTCCAACTGTTGAATAGATATCAGCATTTGTCTTTGATTGTCTGGTTATTATCAACCAGATTAAGGATCAAGAAATAAAGGCCCCATGCTTACCTATACTCCTGTGAATGATATATTTAACGGTGCCAGAAGCAAGTTAAAATTTTGCTAAAAAGGTGAAGAAAATTTAATTAATTTATTTTTAGAGAGAAACTTGCATATAACTCGATGTCATCTGGAAAAATGCAGAGGATTCCTACTAAGTTCAAATTAAAAAAAAAAGGCAAGAAACTGAAAAAAGTCTCAAATTCTTAAGACTTTTTTGTTAACTACTCAGGAATGGCACTTGGAAAGAAGTATCTTCTCAGCATGGAGTTAGCCTGTTAGGCAAGGCCACTGACTCATCTAAAAAAGATTAAAAGGGTACAACATAATCCATATGATAGGAGAATCCTTTCTGCAAAAGGTTTTGTTTACTCTAGAAAAAGTTATAATTTGGTCTCTTTGACAGATACTAAGACATGATGTTGTCCCTTCAGTAATGACAGTTAACACTGTGATCACACTGATAAAACTGACAGTAATCAGAATACATTTACACTTGAAAAAGTGGGAAACTTTAATCTTTAAACCTTTTAGAAACCCATAATGTCCAAACGTAGATTTGTTTTCCTACAAGAGCTGAGGATAGTGAGGTTCCAATACACAGAAGGAATAAAGCTGAAAAAGCATTGAACTTGCGTTATCACCACACATCCAGATTTGGATCATGGCAGTTAAAGAAAACGAACAAAGGATTGTCTTCACTCAAGCTAGTAACTAATGATTTATCTGCCAAAATCAACTGATGCTACACTGGTACAAAAGGCAAATAAAAGATCAGAACTTAGTCCATTGTTAAAAATACCTGCGTTCCACTGCTCGGGCCTAGACACCCCAGTACTTTCAGTCCAGATAATCAGTTCCAGGGAAGCATAGTCAGGTTCATAAGTTACTTATATAGGCATTATCTTGCCACTTAAAATAATGAAATCCTTTTTCTCCTTGCAAACTTGCCAGAGGCAAAGATGTGAGCCAATCTTCATCTCAAGTGTTCATCTGCAATAACTGCCTTTTGCTGACTTCATTCTTTCTTCAGTTTTAATTTCTAGAACAATCATTTGAAAGAAATTTCCATTATCTACTCACACATCCAATCCTCTGAACAGGGCATTCTGACTTCTTGTTTTTAAAGTCTTTTTGTTATGGAGGGATCACTTTGTATTTTACTCTCAGAAAGCAGGTACATGCACCTGCTCAGTAAATTGATTACAAACTATTTCACCACATATTGACATAACCTCAGATTCAAGGAATGTAATAATTTTAAATACATAATATTTTGAATAGTTAGAAGCTACCTCCAACAAAAGGGAGAGATTTATTTTACAAGGCTGTTTAGCCATCTGCAATTGGACTCTGCTACTCAGTGCATCTTCCATCACCTGTTCCATATTCCTGAGGAAGTGCAGGATAACAATGCTTAAGAATGCAAAAGTCTGTCATCAGAATTATTACTATACTGCTGTTTCCAACTAGGAGCTCTAAGAAAGCTAATTAGAACTTTTACTTTAAAGTAATATGCTTATTAGCATAAATGAGTAAGTCTGTCATTAGAAGAGATACAGATACTGTGCCATTATTCATATTATAATTCTGCTTTTTTTTTTTAAAGAGAAAGACACAATTAATTCATGAAATTTAAAAAGAACATACAAAAATTTGGTGGCTTGGCCCCAGCTAGCAGCCAAGCACCCACATAGCCACTCACTCACACTCTTCCACTAACATGACAGGGGAGAAAATAGGAAGAACAAAAAGGAGATAATTTGAGGGTCAAAACAATAACAAGAAAAAAAAAATTAAAAAAAAAAATCACTCACCAATTACTGTTGCAAACAAAATGGACTTAACTTGAGGAATTTAACTTCATGTCAGTTAACATTTTAATTACTGATTCGGGTATTCAAAACCAAAGATGACAAACAGCTAAACACTTCCAGAAAACACTTTTCCTCCCCCCTTTCCCAAGCTCAACTTCACTCCAGACCTCTCACCCCTCTCCAGTCTCCACTCCTTTGTCAACCCTGTAGGTTGCACCCGGTCCCTTCAGGGGCTGTACTTGCCCTAGTGTGGGCTAGCCATGTGCCACAGCCCCACCATGGAGCACTTCCTACTTCTCTGGCCTTATTGTTCCTCTTTCTGGGCACTTTCTCCCCTTCTTAAGTATGTTCTCACAGAGGCTGGACCAGCTTCACTGATGGGCCCATACATGTCCTGCAGTGGGTCCAGTGTGGAGCCAGCTGCATCTGGCACAGGACAGCCCCTGGCCTCTTCTCACAGAGGCCGCCTCTGCAGATCCCTTCCCTCCCCACCACAACCTTGCCATTTATGCCCAATAAAAAATAAACTATTGAGATTAAAATTTCTTGAACTCTTCCTTGATGCCTTTGCAATAGTTAATCTGTATGATTATTGGTTGGAATCTTGGAAGAGGAACTTGCATTGGGAGCCAGCCCCCTTTATTCTCTTGGCTCTCCCTGCCTACATCCAGGCGTCCTTCACTGATACAAGCCACATTCTCTGACTTGGTTCCAGCCTGTTTGCCCTGCCAAGGACAGCAATGACTAAAATCCTACTAAGAAAAGAATGAAGCACGCCTCTATATACAAGAATGCCCCATTTCTTAATTCAAATTCTAATTTCAAACAGCTTTTAATCATTTACCAGCTCTCTGTTAAAGGAACGTACCACATAAACACTTACAAAATCTTCCTTTTGTATTAAGTTCCTGGATTCACTGATCAGTTACTACGCACATTTTATAATGAAGCATGCCTCTATATACGAGAATGCCCCATTTCTTAATTCCAAATTCTAATTTCAAACAGCTTTTAATCATTTACCAGCTCTCTGTTAAAGGAACGTACCACATAAACACTTACAAAATCTTCCTTTTGTATTAAGTTCCTGGATTCACTGATCAGTTACTACGCACATTTTATACCAATTCATTCTTCCCCGCCATTTTCTAGGCCACATCACCAGCAGCCTACAAGGGAAAAGAGCCTTTTCAATAGCTATGTGATAAAGGTAGAAAGGATTCTTGTGACTGTTAGAGCCTTCGAGTGCTAGGGAAAAACACTACAAATTCCCCCAGTATCTGCACTCCACCAGACCCTATACCTAGGAAACATCCTATAAACCCTCACAAACTGAAGCTCGTTTCCTGACCCACTCACACTCTGCTAGTCACCTCTACTCACCCGCACACACAACCATGTAATGGCAAAATTATATCATTCCTATTAGTTTCCTGTGGATGTAAAAGTGGCATTTCCTTTATGCAGCAGTTTGGATTTTATTACACATTCACTGCATCAGTGCTTCTGCCTAGCTGACCACAGAAGGTATTCCTATATACATATGAAATTAATTAGTTTTATACTAATCCACAACTCCATGCTGTAAGAAAAGAAAGCAGAAGAAAAAGATGGTATACACTGACAGTAGTCAGCTTGAGCATAACGCTTTTCACCTTTCCTTTCCACGGAAACTGCCACAGTCAATGCTTACTAATCACATAGCCATTCTATGACTTTGTCACCCTGCTTTTGCTGTGCTCCAGCAATAATCAGATAATTAGACTTCCTAGCATACACATTACAAAGTTGATTGATGCTTCTCCCTGACTTCTCTCATCAATTCCCCTTGCGCTGCCAGCAAGTCTGAGCAGAATCTGGTCATAGATAAGCAACTGTATTTCAGACCCTCTCAAAGAAAACAGCTGTTGAAGATTTTTTTTTCTTTTTAAAATTTTGCTCATTAGAAAAATAAAAAATTGTTGAAAACTAAATAAGAGAAACACTTGTTTCAAAGGGGCATTTAAGACTTTTTAAAAAACATTTTTTATATACCTTTTGATTAAGCACAGTAGCAAGGCATAGCTTTCTGGACTTACTTGACAAGTAGAACAGATACATTGCTCTTTTCAGATTTCATCTCACACTCTTCCAACAGGAACACAGTGAGCCACACCAAAAGGTACCCGCAGACCAGCATCATTTTTACAAACTCTGCCTCACTCCTGCTCCCTGCTCCAACCCTCCTTCAGCCCCCATCAGAAAAGAATACACTAAAGGCAAAACAGAATGAGAAGCCATGGAAAGCAGCATAAGATGACAAGAGCTGACACCAAGGAAGTCAGAGACTTTATGAACCAGTCTCTGTACTTAAAATCACTCAATAAATTTATTTTTCATTAATTTACTTAAGGTTAAATAGATTTTTAGCATTTGCATGTGCTTTGCGGAAGAAGTTTCATAGCTTACACATCACTGGAAAAGTACCTCCTTCTGTTTGAGCTTGCCACCTTCATCGTATGTTCTCTCTGTTATAAAAAAGTATTAATTATACTCTCTTTCCAACACTTTACAAAATCTCAGTCATCTGTTTTCCAGCCTTTTCAGTCTAGTACAACTATCATGTTGCTCTCTGTTCCTTTCCCAACAATTCCAGTCATTCACTTTGCTTTTTACCAGTCCACAATGTTTCCACAGAACTAACGTTACTCCTGAAGAGTTAATGGTCAGCTCATTACTCATTGCCTCATTTGCAACATTAGGATTTCCCTATCCACCTGGATCACTTAAAGTTCAATGCAGCTCAACTTAATCTCACATTTTAGCATCCAGTTTCTGCAACTCTTCAGCATTTACTAGTATAAATTATTTAGCATAATCAACACTTCTCATTAAACTTCCACACCTTTACTAAGCCTCTTACACAGATCCTGTATTCCCAAGCTATAGCCTTTGAGTTCAGTCACTAATGTATTTTCAAAATTCTACAAGACTAACGGTCTTTCTTTATGAGCCTATGCCAATATTCACAGAACTACTCAGTCCCAAGGGCTTATCTGAGCTTAACGTTGTAGCTGATTCAAGGATTAAAGCAAACTCACTAAAAACAAAATAAAGCAATTCATGGATGAGGTATGTGGGTTCAAGTCCTGTAAGCCTCATAGAAATTAAGAATGCTGGTGGATAAGAAGTCACATCTGGCATACTGTGCCTGGATCATTTTTCACACAAATTAACCTGATACAGAAAAAAAAAAATAAATTCTGAGATAAAAAAATAGTCAAGTATGAATGAAGAAATCAAGCAGTCTATCATTTTTGTCATGATCCATAATAAAATTTTTGCACAGGAATGCTGTTCAAACAGGACTTATCGTAAAATCAGTTTGACTGTAACCAGTTAGAACTGGTTACACCTAAGAAAACACAATCACAGATAACAAACTCAAGTTAGATCAACTACCACACTGGATTGGTCCACTTGGACAATTTACATGCCAGAACAAGAAAACCAACAGAACTAGATTCACATTTTTTATAAACTTCAAACTGAAGCAAAGCACAGGAAAGCAAAAAAGCCCCTAAGAGGTCTCTTAGGAGGCCCCTAAGAGCTCTCTTGTCTCTTCAGTCAGAATCAAAGTTATCTAACCATTTAGACTGCACAATTAGAACAAAACAGTGTTTTAAATTGGCATATGAATATAACCTCACTCCAAGACCTAAGAAAATAATCACAAAAACATAATGACTTCACAACTATCATAGCAGAGTTTTCTGTGCATACTTCAATATTACATTAAGTTCTTACCTTTAACAGAGTCTCAAAAGAATCCACAGTGCGGATCCAAAGAGAAATTTGTCATTTCAGCACTGGGCAATTCTTTCAGATCTTGTAAGTGGGACATGTGGGTTTGGACTGCAGGTATCTAACTTAATCTAACTGATATTGAGAGAAAACTAAAATACCACAGAAAGGAAATTCCCTGCCCATTTATATTGGAGCTTGGTAAGATGGTCACCAGGAAACACTGATGGCACATGGAGTTATCTTCTCTTGACTTTTGACATCTCACTCAATGCTATTAGTGAGTTCTTCCTCCCAGTTGAGGAGAACAACCTGGTACCCTCTCCTGAAGAAAAGTATTTAAAAGCATTCTTAAGTTTTAAAGTATGCCATGGAAGAAAGGCTGCCACTACCATCCTTCTTCTTCTCTCCCCATTAGCTCATTCTTCTAGGAGTCTGATGAGGTTCAATTCCCCCTTCCATGTTAATTTACAGCACCTGTCCCCCAGGAGCACCTTTCACAACCAAGCAGTTGCCTGTTGTGAAATTCACCTATTGAAGCCATTGTGCTTTACATATAGAACTTTAAGAGCCAAGAAAAAAGAGCAGCGGCAAGGTTTCTGACCTGGAGAAGAGGCCATGTACTCTAAGTGCCATATGATATTAAACAGCTTCTGAATAAACTAAACAACAGTACCTGCAGCAAAGAGGAGTTCTTCCAACCAAGAATTATAACCACAAGATGAAGGTGATATTCTTTAATGGTTTCTTTTTGACTCATTTCCTCTGCACCAGAATAGGCTCATTAAGAGGAAGAGAAAGCACCTGTACAACAAAACACCAGGTGCAGCCTACCTACAAAGAAAAGAGAATAAAGCTCAAGCCTCCAACATGCAGAGGCAAAACTTCCCAAGCACAGAGCAAACTTTTTTTTTGAGGGGGTAGAGTGGGGGGAATCTATGCTTTAGATCAGGCAACAGCTGAATAAAAGTTTAAATATTACAGTTTTGTATTTAGATGACTAGATTCCAGCTCAGTACATGTTAAGTTCTCAATCTTTTTTTTTGTTTAGCCTAGATTTTGGTAACCAACAGTTTTGTCTTCCATCTGACACAAATACTCTACCATTCCTAGTTCTAGCTACCACAACTGAGAGCCATGGTATGTGAGAATGTGTAGACACTATGCATGTTTTCTAATGAACAGCCTTCAAACCATACATGAAAAAAGGAAGGGTGTTCACACCCAATACAATGGGAAGTGTAAATAAATAGTATCCTGTGACTAGTTTAAATGGACACCTGCTCAAGAAATAAAAACCTACCTCTGATAAACTGCAGTAAGAATGAGACTCTTAAAAACTTGTGAACTTGCCAGAGATACATCTACTCTGCACCATCCATCCCCATAAAGCAATTTCAAATGAATATCCTGTACAGTGATGAGTATCCTCTTAATTCAGTTAAGTTGAAATGTCTTGAAAAGAATATGAAATATGTTAAAACTGCAATCCCAAATTTGTGGGCAGCTTAATCTGTCAAAACTGTACTTTGGGAGAGTCATTAACAGCAAAATGACTCTGCATTTGTTTTAATGCAACTCAGAGTTCATGAAGTTACATTAACCTTTAGCCATTTTATGCATAAGGCATGCAGCAAATGTCCACTTTGCTCAGATCAAATTTAAGGTAAATAAACATTTAGAGAGCTATGAACAGCTATGGGCTTTCTTAGAATTCACATTTATAAGACTGCATGAACTTCCAGATACATGCTTGTACTGAATCTGGGCCCTTATGCATTCTTTTTGGAGCCAACATCTTTCCCGCTCAAATTCAGTGACAGAAAGGTTCAGGATATCGCTCTTCTGGGAAGAATCTGATTATTTCTAAATATAACAATTTATTCAACTTAAGGTAAACATTCTTTTAAATCTTACCATTGCAATTTAAAAGTTCTAAAATGCATTTTTGGATATGTTTAAGAAAACTAAGCTGTCTATTCTACTAGTGAAGCATATCATTAAATAAAATTTTAAGAAGCTTGCCTGAGCACTCTACCCACTCCCCAGTAATTATGCAAGTATCAGACATTTGGAATTGTTCAAGAAGCTGTGTAGGAACCTGAAGCTTGAAGCTCATAGACTTAAAAAGAAAAAACCCACAACACCAGATCTCTGAAAAGAAGAAAGGAAGGGGGAGAAAAAAAAAAAAAAACACAAAAAAGGCAACAATCCTAAGTCATTAACTCATGCCACAATTATTAGTGTTATATTCAAGTAGGAAATAGGCACAGTTATAAGGAAGATATACAAAAAATTTTAGCAACCGAACTTCTGGTTCGTCAGGCACCCTGTACTCTACTACATGCAATGACACTTTTAGCTTGTAACTGCAAGATTTGTTTAGGTGTTACACAACTCTCAATGGAACTTCATTTTACTGTATAGTCTCCTCTCCCTATGTCATTCATTTGAATTAGATTTGTAATACACTGCTCTTCCCTTCTTTAAGCAATCCACCCGTTAGGTAATGTTTAAGCACTGGCTTAAGGAAACACATTACTAGTGCACAATTTCTATTCTTTCTCATTCTTCACTACCCCACAAATGATAACATGGAAAAGAATGCCTTTTCTAATTACTAATATAGATGTGAGTGTCAATTCTACAGTGCATAACAAGGCTTGCTATCAAATAAATATTAAGTAACAGATGCTAGTGTCACCCTCTCTAGGTATTAAAAGTCTCAGTCACACTCCAAACATGCACCAATGTTTGAGTTCACTTTTCCCAATTCCTGCACCTTAGAAGTCCAGATTTGCTTATTCAGTATCCACTCCAGTTTTCCCAGTCAGGAGAGTCAGAAACTTGCACTTTAAGCTGAAATTCTAGGGTAGTGACATGCCTCCAGGGCCTAGGTCTGTAAAGCAACACTCAAGCATCTAGAGAATTGTGCATCCAAGTGAAAGTAACATTTGCGCTGAGAGGTACTAGAAAAGCATAAAATTCCACTGTTAACACAAGTCTGAATTTAGTCCTCATAGCAGCTACCAGATTTGACTCTCTTGAACAGCTGAGCCCCAAATGAACACTTCCATCTGGCCAGCCACCGAACCTTTATATTAACAGCACATCGGCGGGGTGGAGGGGGAACCCACTTGCTACAATGTATCTGAGGTGGACTTGACAAATATCATTCAGAATATGAAAAATAAATTAGATTAGTTGGTTTCCTTATTCAAAAGAAATATGAACATATTAGCAGTAACCTCTATTTTTTTATTTTGGAAACTAATAAAAGCAATCATTGCACAAATAATGTCATAGCTTGTCAGCCTTGACAAATCCTCAAATCTAGCAAACAGAATTCAGCACTGAATTATCTCATAAATTGATTTTTATTTCTTATTCTTTCTATTAAGGTGGTTTCTGTTTGGTACACCAAGTTCTACTGTGTTTGACAAGGTCATGTGTTTAGAAGATTACACTGCACAGTTTGGATAATCTAAAATATTTGTAGCACAGAAAACAACACTGTCTATATAAACAGCAGGCAATTATATTTCTGTTTGTGATGTTTCATGTTCTTTTTTATACCCCTTTGACAAATATCATGCATAAATTTCCAAAGAGTTCATTTCAGTTCATTCAACACTCAACATCCTGATAACGTTGTAACATCATACAGTGTACTGGGATCAAAGCCAAGACTTTTATGAAAGTTTGGAACACTAGAAAGGCGTTTACAGCCTCAATCTTCAACTGATTTATTCATAGAGCTTCTAGAGCAGAATCTAGACCAAAGCAGGTTTGGGGATAAAATGTTGACTTGAAAGATTCATTTTTTCAAATATCGCATAAAGCAGTATTATTTTTGACAGAATATTCATGCTGTTTTGATGAAGGAATCAGAAGTCTGAATGGTTAATGTACACCTAAAAGCTAAAGGAGGAGGCATAAAGAAGAGAGCAAAGAATCTGCTCACTCTTCCTTCTCCCCAGGTAGACAACAGCACAATTCTATTTTCTTGTCCTCCTCCCATAATACAATTTTCTTTTTCTTTGTTCTCTCCTCCCAGTACTGTATTGTTCCCATAGTCATTACTGCAACATTTAGCTACTGAAGCAAGACCGTGTCAGATGCCTTACACTGCTGTAAAAAAAAAGTTCTGCTTTTAGCCATGCTCAGATATACTTTGTTCTCTTGAAGCAAGGGACTCAAACATGATTCTTTTGCTGGCAACTTCTGCCTTGGTTCTATCCAGTTAAATTCCAGTGGAACGTTTATGCTTAAATGGCTGTAGACAGATGCAAGAAAACATTTACTAAAATGATTTATACTTAATCCTTGAGAAGAAAGAAGGACTACCAATTTCAACTGGGTTAGGCCACAATGGAACCAAACCGTGAATCCTATCCACCAGCTGGCATTAAATGCTGAGTTAATCAAGCTTAACTGCAAGTATCAATCTATCAGTTGCTTAACTGCAACAAGCATTGCTTTCTGCCTTCCATGGCACATAAGGGATTAGACTTTATTATGAATGACTTACAGATTCTAAACCCCTTGCATAAAAACCTGCGAGCCTTTAATGGCAAGGTATACTACAGACAATATGTATTTTACTGGTTTAAAATCCTAAAGGTATTACTTCAGCTTTCCTTTTTTCTACATGAAGATAACAATGTTTAGGTTTATTATCATTATCGTTCTTCAGTTGCGAAGGAAGACCACAACAGTACACTTTTAACTCTGTAGACAGTAACACACCTGCAACTCATACCAGTTTGAAAACATAGGCATTATGTTTGGTAGCAAACTCATCATCACTATGTAGCATGTTGGAATGAATATATACTTAGCTTGAGACAGTACTTTAGGAATATCATTATGAGCTCATTCAGATACTTGCCGCCAATTTCAGCTGCTTCTTAAAACATAATAAAAAAAAATCTTGTTTAAAAAAAAATAAATTCTCTGGACTAGGAATTCTCCAGAACAACCTAGAGAAAGAAACCATTTGAATTCCTTGAAATACTGGCATGCATCCACCTGCTGTACCTTATGTACCTGACACGTCATGAATTACATTACCAAACTGTGGTATTTGTCTCAAATAGTGTCAGAATACTCACTGTAAACAAAAAGAAAAAATAATCATTCTCTTGCTGGACAACTTCCAGGGCCCAGTACTTTCTCTTACCATTGCACCACAGTCACCTTGTAGTGGAAAGAGTCCTTGTATTAACAAGATTTAAGTTCACACAGAAGTAGTCTCCTTGTACAAAGTTCTTCACAAAATTACAAAAATGCTATGCATTCTAAGGCATGCACTTATAACTCTAATTTTAAGACGTCTTGGTAGAAGCCAGCTGAAATTAGTGGTATGATCACACTATTGATTAAGTGATTTTTGCAATAACACACTTAAGGAAGAATCAGAAAATACCTATGAGAAAAAGGGAACAGTGAAACATCCCAACTTTTGCAGTAATGTTCTCCAAAAGTGCAAAGATGCTGTAGCAACACTCTGACATATTTGCCACAATCAAGTACATCATTAAACTTGATTTTTGTTAATCCAGCTGTATCTTTGTGTCCCTTATTCTTAAATAATATTTCCCCTCATTGATCTCTAAACCAGTCTCCCATATACTACTTAATAAATGAAAATTGTCAAAGTACAGTTATTCCGTTAAACATGATCCTCTGAATGGAACTTTGCCCACTTCTGATTTATGACATTAACTACACTTCAGTTTCAACATCCTCTGATAGAAAGACAAATTAGCATTTTCTTAATACAATTTTTTCAGACACAAGAAGTACCAAAACTTGTGTTGGGAAATCTGCAAATAAATGTACATCACCTTTGTTTAAAAAGTTTGTTGAGCCATTATCCTTTGTGCCCCAAGGTAAAGAAGACATTGTTTAAAACAGTACTGCATAGCAATCCCATAATCTTGGTATAAATATTAGACTAGACATCAGCCACAACCTGGTTTTATTATGTTGTTATAACAATGGAAAAGAACAAGCAACACCAAGAGGCAATGTTTCTCTACAAATGTTGCTAAAATAATCTGTCAGTTTAAAAGCTCAAACAGAAGCCAACAAAAATCCAATACAGCTCTCAAAGGGCTATTCAAGTGCATGCTGGCTACAGAACCATCTCTGCTTCAGACCTAAGAAAATGGTTGGCAAGGAATCCATCAGAGAGGACATGAAACCTCTGCAGTTGGAAATGATAGTATTTATAGAAATTGCTCTTTGGATCATTTGCTGTGGTGAAAGACACTTGCATGCAAAGGCCCAGTCCATGAGCCTTCTTCAGAGGCTTCCTATGGTGTGTGCGTGTGCTGGACACACAGCAGAATTTTTCTCTGTACAATCTGGAAACTGAGTTAAGCTCTCACGAAGCAATGTACAACACAGCAAATTCTTGTCCCTGAACTGTTGTGTCTTCTGAGTGTATCTGTTCACAGCTTCAAAAAAGATTATTTTTTCATTTAGTTTTCAAATGACGTTCTCACCACTTGTAACACAATAGCTGGGAGGCAGGAATTTGTGAGACACAGAATACATTATCATTCCTATGAAAACCTCATGAAAGGGAGAGCACCTTAGAGATTTGGAGGGGGGGAGGTGGGGGGGTGGGTGAGAGGGTGGGTGATACTGCAGTGTTACAAATCTGACTCAGAATAATGAAATTATTTATGTACACTGGGCAAACATGCTATACTCCAGATTTCTATGTGGAAGAAAAATGTTATATTCTCTTCCTTATTACTGTATGGGGAGAAAATAGAAATCAACCGCCTGATCCATATCTCTGCTTAGAACCTTCCCCTAGCAAAAATGATCTGGATGAGTGGCAGAGAGGGCTTTCTTGGGCGATTCAGTACTCCCACAGCCCTTTCACAGAAGAACTATTACAGGTCTCTTCCACTGGTTCAATAGACCTCATTCTGAAGTCTCTTCATTATGACATAGGCAAGGCACTGTTAAAGAATTTGTGGTCCCAACTTTCCAATTTTTGGAAAGCATACTGCAATGTTCTGAAAATGAAAGGCACTGTACAAAGAAAACTCATGCTAGTTGTCAAGCACAGCTAAATGCTGACTTACGTTGAAATGTAAAACCAAAACAAAGAGGAGAGTCACAAAACAAGCCAAACAGCAAAACAAGCCAAAATGGAGTGTTCACACTGATACTACCTGTAGTCACTACCCATTGTCATTTGGCCTTCTCTATTGTGAGGCATCTTCAATTTTAATTGCAGCTAATATTTTCTAACTGAAAAGCTACATGCCAACAGAAATATGAAGTAGAAAGTTGCAGAGGAAACATAATTCCTACCTAGAAACACAATTTCCATTCCATCTGCTCTGTAATAATCAGAATTCCAGTTGTGGAAAAGACTGTTTTTCTTAATGGCACTAACTTAAATGAAAATGAATGGATTAAGTTTTATTTCTAAATTCTCTTACCTTTGCTTCAAGCGCCTGCAGGCTACATGCTGCCTCAGACTATGGGCATCTACATCAAGTAAAACAGAAGTGGTCTTCTCATACAGGTGCTCTGTAATGAGCACTGTCCTGCTTTCGGCTGGGGCAGAATTGATTTTCTTCCTAGTAGCTGTATAGTGATGTGTTTTGGACTTAGTATGAAAATAATGTTGATAACACACCGATGTTTTAATTGTTGCTAAGTAGTGCTTATATGAAGTCAAGGACTTTGCAGCTTCTCGTGCCCTGCCAGCAAGAAGGCTGGAGGTGCACAAGAAGCTGGGAGGGAGCACAGCCAGGAGAGCTGACCCAAACTGGCCAAAGGGATATTCCATACCATATGATGCCATGCTCAGTATATAAACCAGGGGAAACGCTGGCCAGGGGCTGCTGCTCGGGAACTGGCTGGGCATTGGTCGGTGAGTGGTGAGCAACTCCATTGTACATCACTTGTATATTCTTTTATTATTATTATTATCATTATTATTATTTTCTTCCTTTTCTGTCCTATTAAACTGTCTTTATCTCAACCCACGTGTTTTCTCACTTTTACTCTTCTGATTCTCTCCCTCATTCTTCTGTGGGGGGGTGTGTGGAGTGAGTGAGCAGCTGTGTGGGGCTTAGCTGCCAGCTATGGTTAAACCATGACAGCATAGACTCTGAAAGTGAAAGGATCTAAATTTTAGAGTTAAATTCCTATCCAACTTTTCTGTTATTGGCAATAACTGTAGAAAAAAAAAAAAAAGGTTGCACCCAGAGAGCAGGCAGACCTTGGGATGTATTCAGTTCAAAGCATATTCAAATATTACCCTGCAGATTATTAAAGCACATTAAAACCACAAAATGTGGGCAACTGAAATACACATGTTTAAATACAAGGTCCCACGATACTAAATTTATCTAGAGGAAAATACTGAAAATACTTACCAAGAATCTTCAAGTAATTTTCAGAGTGGCAAATTTTAGTTTCCAATAAATATTAATAAACTTAAACTGAAAAAATAAAACTGTTCTCCTTTAGTAAAAAGTGACTTTGCATCTCCTGTGGAATACTAAGAGGCTGTAGAGCCAAACCAAAAGAAGCAAACTAGCTGACAACTACTTTCAAGTATTTTATTGCATTTTTATTCTGAGTGATAAAGATAAAAAGATGCAAATGCTGAATCACATGCAGCTATGCTGGCATTGCTATCAGTGAATCCAAGAAGGCTCATGCTGAATTATACAATGTCTTTCCAACACAGGACTGAAAAGATGCCAAATGTACTGATGTTATGTTAAGGTGGAGAAACTACAACTTTACAGCTGGAAGCAGGGGGAGGGGAAGGCAGTCATTCCCTCTGCACTTCTAGAAGAAAAATGACCAGTTTTCAGCAGCACAAGCTGAAAAGGAATGGCAGAAGCGGCATCTGAGTTTTATAGCACTCTTGTTCTGATCGGTCATTGCTCATGTAGACAGCCAAGTGCTTCAGCCTTTTTGCTAAAACATTCATAATCACGTGGATTTGCTGTTCAATTTCAATATATTATTGAAGCAATTATAGGAAAAGTGCTATCTCAGGAACCATAGGACTATGCTAAAATGTTCACATTTCTGATATTGCAGAAATTTTACAATAGAAAAGAAAGTCTGTGTTTTCATATAAACACTGTAGAAATTCACATCTAAGGAATGGCATACCCTAGCAATTTGTGGAAGCATGTTATTGAAGTGAAACAGCTTTCGATTATATTTCTCTTGCTGTTCAAGAGGAAGTGTCTATGGACTGAAAATTCAGCCTGCAAAAGATAGAAAAGGCATGCAAGGAATTAGGAAGCAGGTATGCAAGAATGATAGACAGAATGAGTGAAGAGTGGCTTTAAGCAATACAGGCCTTTGGTTGAAAAAATGAATACACCTGAAGTAAAACTTCAGCCTGGGGTTTCCCAGGCCAGACATCTGATTTCAACTGCAGCATGATGAGAACAAGGGCTTGTACATAAGAAGGAACAGAAGTCTTCAGAAAATATAGGACTGGAGAATCCACTTTTCATAACTAGGAAATGCATAAAAGAATACACTTCCTATGAATGCATATTTTAAAATACATATTCATTAAAAAAATCCCAAACCAAATGAAAAAACCCCACCAAACAAAAACGTATCCTTGAAGTGGGACATGAATCTAGCTGAATGACAAACTATTGTTCTGTAGCACAGAAACAAGTACTCAGTTCAGAGCTCATTAAAATCAAAAGAAATTGGATGCTCTCAGCAAGGGGAGGTTGTATATAAATTTTATCTACTTACCCGCTCCTGCCTCACTCCCAATCAAAACAAGTCTTTTCTGTTTGCATTCCCCCCACTCCAAATATGCCTATATCCCAAAATTAAGCACAGGATCCCTATTTCACAGGATACAGAACACCCAAGACAAACAGAATCACTTTATTATTCTTATCATTATTTCTGTACTGTACCGTCAAGAACAGAAGTTTCAAAAGACTGCTTAGTCCATCATCCTGTCCTGAGGCAAGATTCAAAAGTAGACATCTGTCTAAACTATCCTCGTCCTACAACAATTCCACTATATCCCCCCGAGTCAGAAAGTAATTCTGTTATTTACACATGGTAAATGCAATCTTCCTTCTTGGAAATTAAATTGCTTTTCCCCCCCTCTATGGCTGCAAGACTCTCTTATTGATCACTAGCCTCCTAATGATCAAAATAATTACATCAAAAAAACTAAAATAAATTCACACTGTGGACTGTTAAATCCATGTCCAGATCCAAACAAATCTAATTAATTTAAAATTGCTCATAGTGGATAGAGGCAAACATTTATTTTTGTTTCCCTTTTCCAAACTCCTTTCAATTCACCAGTAATACTTTCCATGTGACATAGGATTTCAGTATAGATCTTGTCAATGCTAGTGAGAGAGAAATCATTACTCTTGCATGAACTCAGGTTGTTCAAAAAAAGTCACTGCTGGAAGTGTTACCTGTAATTAATCATTCAGTTTGATTTTTTGTAATGCAGTTATTCTCCGTTTGCACTTGATCATTTAATTTTACATTCCAAATGCAGTATTTTATAATGTAACCTTTCTCTATTTTATCTCATTTTACTGATTTCAGATTACAGTTACAATTCACAATTTGGCTTTCTAACCTTGCCCTTAAAAGTGCTTGCATAAAACATGGAGATAATGTATTCATACAAGTATACACCAGCAAGAATTAGGAAGTTAAGAAGCTGCTTCATTGTCTGCACGTCTTCCACACACATATTATCTCTTGCCCTCATTCCTGACTTATATTAATAACCTAAGAAGTATTTTATGCTCTGCATCCAAGACCCACAGGTTGTATTTACTGACCTGGTACAACAGCGTAACTTAGCAATTTACGTCAAGAAAAGATAAGGCAAGTCAGGCATGCTAAGGAAGATTATGCCCAATGTAAAAAAAAAAATAATAATTGTGGGGGAGGGGAATCCATTTATCAGTTTAGTGTAAAAAGAGTGATGTTTTAATGAAAAACAGTAGCTCCCACACTAGTGACATTTTAAATTAAAAGAACTACGTGTCAAATTTCTACAGCAAGAACATGGTTAAAAATGGATACTGTGTTCTAAGTGTTAGAATGTGAAGTATGCACAGAATTTCTCTCTCCTTTGTTTGGAAGCCACGTTTCAAATAAACACCTTTTCCCAAGGTTATCTACTAACAAGTATAAAAAAGTTAGTAGAACACTTGCATGTATGTTTTCACTTGTTCTCTCCTTCACTACTTTGTTGTTCAAATAGCATCAAGGTTTACTGTTGCCATAGGCTCCCAATTCTCCAGATTTTTGAGTCAAAATACATCAGAGAAGTCTGACTGTACCACTTGCCAATCTATAGGATGAAACCATAGAGTGTTACTACATTTCATTCTCCAGCGTTAGCCAAAATTCAGTGCTAGACAATTTGGTTCAGCCACCAAGCAAAACCAATTTGTCAGGCAGGTGCTTCTCTGTAATTAAGCTGGACTGGATTTTACAAACTCTCGTTTCCCTTTACTCTGCAGCAGCCAAACAGCATTCACTCATAGTTAAAAGCCCACCTGACCTAGTGAATTTATGACAGTCCTTTTAAGCAAGCCGCATTCCTG
>NW_009598740.1:34632-41062 GCF_000690535.1 Cariama cristata
CTGTATCCTTAGCATACTCTCTCTTTCCAGGGCAATAGCAATCACTTCCAAGAAAAGTTAACCTTTACTTTAACTGTAAAAAAAAAGGAAGCATTCTTTCCACAAAACAAACAAGAAAGCAAAGCGACTTTTCCCGACAGCAGGAAATCTGGTTCAAAGAGAACATCCTAGTGGTGGAAATGCAGTATGTGATGATTTTAGCCCTTTGCTCATCTCTACTGCTTGTAAAACCAAATTACTACATAGTGGGAGAAGCGTGTTGGATGCTTCTTGGAGAACCAGTAATCTGCTACATTTTTTTGTGTTACCTGTTTTTTGATTTTAACTAACTAGGCCTTTTGCTCTCTCTCTCTGAAGTACCTTCTCCAGTCTGACACCACCTGACCATAAATAAGAACTAGCAGCAGCTATTTCAGCTGGTTGCTGAGACCAGCAGCAATAGTTCTGTCACAAACTGTAGGCAAAGATCTGCAGCAGGGGTGAAAACTGTCTGGAACTTACACAATTTTAAAGTTCTGGAGATGTAATACAGTGTGCAGTCCTTAATAAAAACCAACAGAGGATACCTCAGACTTGGTCCAAAGCAGCATCTTCAGCTCCAGTAATATTTTTTTCCGCCGTCATGTTTCATCCTGTTTCACTCTGCAGTCAGAAGGTCCATCCCTTCCAAGGCTTACGCAAAACTGAAGCAATAGCCAAGCATGTCCTAAGGGAAAGAACAGACAGTTTAGTGAACTTCCCAGGGCAACACACTTCGGATTCAGTTTTCATATTCTCTTGCAGGTCATAGTAGATCCATTCATATAATAGAAACGTTCTTGATGGTCAGAGACTGCCTGGTATTGTGGTCTGGCATAGCTCCCTTAGTTTCAGTGGAATTTTGCCCATTTACTCTTCAACCATCAGATTCATGGTTCTGTAAACTCTTACTACCGATCTCACGAGTTTTCCAGAGTAAGGAAGGATACCTTCACAAAGCTCCGCAACATCACAATACCAAAATGGTTGTTTCTGCCTGGCAAACTTTGTGCTTTCCTTCAGCCTCACACCACAGGGACACATCACAATACAAAAGCCAGCTTGTAACTTGAATTGGGAAGTAGGAACTGTCTGCATGTGTTTACCACTACCAGAGCCTGAGCAATACAGACAAGAGCTGCCACCTCTTCCTCACAAGGGCTCACTCTTGGTCATACATCTTAATATAAAGCAAAAATAATTACTTGATGCAGACAGGTTCCTATCCCCAAAGGGCCTTCCACTGGATTAATATAATATAGCTATCCACTGCCATTTCAGCCACCTGACTTCAGATTCAGGAACTGGAACTAGAGATGCTAAAGTCCAGGCAGTTATAATCCACACAATTGCACAGGATCACTCACTAAGGTTTGGGGTGATTTGTTTGGGTTTTTTTTTAAACATATAGCAAGAAAACCAAACTAGAATGCTGGGGAATTATATTATTTGCACTTATTTATCAAAAGAATTTGCAAAGGTACAGTTCACAGATACAACTTTCAGATTCTAGCTTACTTACCACACTGGAGAAAATTTACCTGTGTTTCAAATAGCAGTTTGTGCTGGTTTTGGCTGGGATAGAGTTAATTTTCTTCCCAGTAGCTGGTATGGGGCTGTGTTTTGGGTTTGTGCTGAAAACAGTGTTGATAACCCAGGGATGTTTTCATTACTGCTGAGCAGGGCTTACCCAGAGTCAAGGCCTTTTCTGCTTCTCACTCCACCCCACCAGTGAGGAGGCTGGGAGTGCACAAGAAGCTGGGAGGGGACACAGCCGGGACAGCTGACCCCAACTGACCAAAGGGATATCCCATACCATATGACCTCATGCTTAGCATATCAAGCTGGGGGAAAAAGAAGGAAGGGGAAGACGCTCAGAGTGATGGCGTTTGTATTCCCAAGTAACCATTACAGGTGATGGAGCCCTGCTGTCCTGGAGATGGCTGAACACCTGCCTGCCCATGGGAAGTGGTGAATGAATTCCTTGTTTTGCTTTGCTTGTGTGCATGGCTTTTGCTTTACCTATTACCCTGTCTTTATCTCAACCCATGCGTTTTCTCACTTTTACTCTTCTGATTCTCTCCCTCATCCCACTGAGGGGAAGACAGCAAGCAGCTCTGTGGGGCTTAGTTGTTGGCTGGGGTTAAACCATGACACAGTTAGACTGGTGCAAACTGACTAATGATTTTACAGTCACTGGACACCAATTAAATTGAAAGCACACAATGTGATTTTCATCATAATTACTGGTATGCTTCTCTGATCCACTTGCATACATATGTCCTAGTAATTGCCATTTCAGTGCAGGTGCATTACGTTAATTGCATATTATGTGCACTTTAAATATTTACTTTTCCATGCCTTACTCAAAATTATATAATGAATAAGTAGGAATGCGGTATGAAATTTATTTTAATATTAGAGTAAATTTACTTTTGGTTCCTGGTGTACCCTATTGTATGTTTTCCTCTTTTGGAAGTCAGTCTTCCTTCTTCGAATATTCGCTTTTCTTTCAATATATCCCAACCAAAAATAAGTAACAGAGAACAAACAAAATAAACAGCCCAGTGCAATGAAGGAAAGATCAACAGACATTATCTACAGTCCCCAAAGCTGTGCCAGACATTTATGTGCATTTATTTCCTCTCCTTCACTCAGTAACTGTTTCAACTCTATACCAAAATCTCTGCTTTGGATCTCAAGATTGCAATCTAATCCCCTCAGGCATTTCAGCTGTAGAAGTCACCTGGTTGAAGACAACACAACAATCTGTCCTGATTTCGGCTGGAATAATTTTCTGCTTAGTTGCTGGTGCAGTGCTGTGGTTTGGATCTAGTGTGAGAATAATGTTGATAACACGCTGATGTTATAGTTGTTGCTAAGTAGCGCTTATCCTAAGTTAAGGGTTCTTCAGTTGCCCATGCCCTGCCAGCGAGGAGGTGCACAAGAAGCTGGGAGGGAGCACAGCCAGGACGGCTGACCCAAACTGGCCAAAGGGATATTCCATACTATAGAGCATCATGGGCAGTATATAAACTGGGGGAGTTGGCTGGGAGGGGCCATTTGCTGCTTGGGGATGGGCTGGGCATCAGTCAGTGGGTGGTGAGCAATTGTATTGTGCATCACTTGCCTGTCTTGGGTTTTATTTTTTTGTTATATTCCTTTTCATTCCAATTATTAATAATTTTATTATTGTTATTGTTAGTATTATATTTTAGTTTACTTTAGTTATTAAACTATTCTCTGCTCAACTCACAGGTTTTCCTTCTTTTCTTCCTCGATTCTCCTCCTCGTCCCCCTGGGAGGAGGGAGGAGGGAGCGAGCAGCTGTGTGGTGCTTTGTTGCTGGCTAGAATTAAACCATGACACAATCTTAACATTCTTGATAGTTCAGAGAAAGAAACTATGGAGCACTTCCTTCAACTTTCTGAAGACCATCAACAGTAACCAAAACTCCAGACTCCTACCTGTTATGCTTTGAATCCAGCCTGCGTCGGTAAGGACTGAACATTTGTCCCTAACTAGTTAAAAAGTCTCCAGACCAAAAAGCATCTTTTGGCACACATTCAGCAGTGGAAGCTGATGACTGAAAGCACGGATGACAGTTCCAAGTTCATCTATAGTTACTGCATATCTGTTTTCACTTATTGTTGTTCCATATCAGTCATTAAGTTTTTAGAAATCCATACATTTCTAGAAAAATCCATAGATTTCTAGTAAAATAGAAGAGTAACAATAATAATAATAAGGGGTTGTACTACAGCATTTTTCTCCCCTCTTTCATAAATTGCATATGGAAAAAACATTGAGAGAAAAAGCTCTACTGAACAGTAATTTGTTCTTGGCAAGGAGCACTAACATCATCCAGACTTAATTTGGCCATGCCTCCACATCACTGGTAAGGAAAAAATCCTTTCTTTTTAGAATCACTGGAGTTAATGGGCCTGTTTTCCTTCTGGCAGTTGAAATAGAATTAAAGGTCTAATACAATTTTACTTAGGTCTTATGTCCCTTAGCAATCTAGTGTATAAATTATCTCAGTTAAACATAGAAGTGTTCTCAACTTTATTTAAGAGAAGTGTGTAGAAAAAAAAGCTCTATTAGAGACAAGTTCAGCACTTATATTTGCAAGTGTTAACTCCCACAGAAGTCAGCAACTAGCCCCCTGATAAAAGCCTCTCACAGCATTTCACACAAATGCAAGTTAGTAAGTGCAGAAGAATTTTCAAAACCAGCAGACCAAGAAGGACACAATTTCCCTTCTCTTCTATCAGTAGCAAATCTAGTAGCAGGATTCAAAAGGAGGTATCTTCTTGGAACATATTATTCACTTGCATCTAACCTACTGCTCAGGAAAAGACTGACTGCTGATACAGTGAAGGAGAATGCACCTTGGAAACCAGAAAACAAAAAGCTCAGAACAAAGTGAAGTGGCATTTCAGTATGGATACAACTCCTAAAGAAGGTCAAATTTGAGACCTTAACATAAAAATTCTCATTTTGTTTCTTGACATAGAGAAAATTCAAGATCCAATTCAATCTTCTGAGAACCCTAAACACTACTAAAAAAGAGCTTTTTAACATATAATTACAATAAATTGTATTTTGTAATATGGTAACAAGTAATAGTTGATGAACAGTAATTCAGTTAACAAGAGATTTAAACAGCATAAACAAGGTATCTATGTATTTTTAACAAGGCCTCTGGGAAATTTTAAGTCAAAACTATTATAATTATTACTATTGTATATCTCATTATATGTAACCAAAGACTCGACTGCTAGCATATGGCCAATTACAGTAAGAAACACAAAATCAATCAGAGAAACTAAAAAAAAAATAGAAGAGATAGATACTAAGCTGAAGGATTTCAGCACTTATTTACCAGATTGTTAAGAATATGTTTTAAGTACATCTTTTACATATTTATTGCCTTCATTTTGGATGCTTTTGTCATCACTTACTCTTGTGCTAGGTATACCACAAAAGTAAGTGCATTTTCCCACTAGCTGGATTATATGACGTCTTTACAGACAAGAACATCTTGTGTGCAGTGTCCCGGTTGGCTTAAGTCATCAGAATCAATTAAGTACAAGGATCTACCTGAGCACAAGACAGAGACAGACTTAGTAGAGGAATTCAAGGGAAGGGTCACAAGGATGATTAAAGGACTGGAGCACCTCTCTTACGAGGAGAGGCCAAGCGAGCTGGGACCGGAGAAGAGGCTCAGGGAGGATCTTGTCAATGTGTATAAATACCTGATGGGAAGGACTGAAGACAACGGAGCCAGGCTCTTCTTAGAGGAGCGCAGTGACAGGACAAGAGGCAATGGGCACAAACTGAACATCAAACAGGGAATTCCATCTGAAAGTAAGAAAACACCTTTGGATGATATTCAAAACCTGACTTGGACACAGCCCTGGGCAACCTGCTGTAGCTGACCCTGCTTTGAGCAGAGGGGTTGAAGTAGATGGTGTCCAGAGGTACTTTCCAGCCTCAACTATTCTGTGAAGAGCCTTATGCTTTTCTGTGGATAGGTGTTAAGCTACCTTCTCTCTGTATATATATATATATATACCTCAAAAAACCCCCACGAAAACAAACCACAGCAAAGGCGGCAGCTGATTCTTAATCAATGCTCAGATCAGCCTAGCTGTATTAGAAAATAGGACAGGAAGATAGTCCTGACTTTTCTGTATTTGTCCCTCAGTGGAACTTGCATCTGTGGAGAGCCAAAATTAAGTTTTTGGATTATTTTAAGAGCAATTCTTTGGTTTTACCTCATAAATAAACTCTCCGTAGTGGTTTCCTTTGGTTCCCATTTCCGCTTAAGACTCTGTAGCCAGCTATAGCTACATAAGACTGCTTGCATAAGAACATTCTGAACTGACAAAGTTTAACACGGAACTAGAGCGTGGAGTCGGGCATTAAAGATGAGTGTGTCACACTCAACGATTCATCAGTGCAGGGCAGCACATGTAACTTTGGCTACAGCCTCTGCATTTACCTTTAGACAGGTCCACCCCTTGCACAAGTCATGGAAAGTCGTGAACCCGCTCTGTTTGTGGCCTGAAACAGGTGGCATCCGGCAATATGAAATCCTTCTCGTGCTTCTCAGGCTCGAAGGCTCTGACAAATCACACGTATCACCACCACCTCACTTCTGAACAAGGATGAGGAAAAAAAAAAGTACCGCATCTTCTATGGGACTCCCAATTTTACACTGAAATTTTATTTTAAACATAAAGAACACATGGGACAAGAACGCGGTATTTATTATTGTACGATTCTATGGCTTAGCAATTCAAGTGCTACTTTTTTTTTTTCAAAACCAAATGTCTATTGAACACTCACAGACACAAACCGCGGCACCTGCAGAGCCCAGGCAGAGGGACGCAAGCGCCGGTTTCCCG
>NW_009598741.1:0-3492 GCF_000690535.1 Cariama cristata
TTTTAAGATTTGGCTTTATTTCTCATTACTCTATCCATTTGGTTAGTAATAAATTAATTTCCCCAAGTTGAGTCTGTATTGCTCATGATGGCAACTGGTGAGTGATCTCTCCCTGTCCTTATCTCAACCCACAAGCCTTTCGTTGTATTCTCTCCCCTGTCCAGCTGAGGAGTGGAGCAATAGAGCAGCTTGGTGGGCACCTGGCACCCAGCCACGTGGGTCAACCCACCACACATGTGCATGTTTTTTTCCTCATCAAAAAACCCCACAGCCACTCACCTCAGTGCACACTGTGCAAACCACCACTAAGTCTAGCATGTAAAATGTTTCATGAACTCTACAAACAAGTAAGTCTATTGCTCAGTACTCCAACAACATTTATAAAGTCCATAAGCACTACAAGACTATGTGAATACAGTGTTGGCATTCTAGGCATGCTCTGTGCCAGGCTTTTACTTGACAAGTGCTTCAAGAAGAAAAGGATATGACTAAGGTAGTTCTTCAATTCCTCACAGCAATCTGACAAACAATGCAGTTCACTCATCTTTTAAGTTCTCTGTAATGATTTCAATGTTTCTATTACCATAACCAAAAATTAAATAAATAAAAAGTAAAATAAGAGTCCTTCTGATCTGATAGATATACTGAGCATCCTCAAACACCCCAGTTTCATTACTTCTAATACATTATACTGCCTTAAAATAGCCCCAAAGCAACTTGCCATGCACCTGAAAAATGAGTTGATTGAGTCATTATCCAGAATATCCCCTGTCGAGGGACAATTTACTTCACCCACAGGCCAGTGTATCACGAAACCATCAGATTAGTATTACATAGAGTATTTTAAACAAAAGCTAGAGGGAACCATGATTCATTTTTTAAATAGACATATTACTAAGATTAATTACAAAATGTCTTTAAAACTATTATCAAGTTCACTTACCCTGTCATACTTGGCAACTATCTCTGCTCGTTCTTGGGCGAGTTTGATAGCAGCATCCTGCTCAGCATCTGCACCTGTGAAGAATTAAAATAATGCTGTTCAGATTCTCTCCCTTGTGAACAAAGAAGTGCAGCAAAATACTTGGAAAATCAACTTCAGAGGGACTACTTGGATGGAGAAATGCCAAAACAATTGTATCAAAGCAAAATATGACCTTGCTGCATGTCTTGAATACTGTTCAGAGTAAAATACAATTATTGGATGGTATCCCAATTGCTGAGTTTAGGATGTTTCGATTTTCCATCAAAGCAGATACTAAATAAAGTTAAAACAAACCAATACCCCACAACCCACTAACTGAAAGACTGAAGAAAGCAGCAAAAGCTACTAGTTGCCAATTCCACAAACATTCACATAGTCAAAGAAAGTCAAAACATACACTATTGGTTTAAAAAAAAAAAAAGTGTGATTTAGAGGATTAGTAGAGAGGGATTAGAATACTCATGAACACTGAAGAAATACTGCATGACTTCATCTGAGAATTTCCTAAGACTCCTCAGAAAACAGTGAAGCACTTCATTATAGTATCAGAACTGCAACTTGGGCAACCCAGAGTTTGAATAAGCGTAAGGATATGACAACAGGAAGGTCAAGAGGCAAGTAAGCATTGGACATCAGTACACTGCAGATGCAGCAGAGTTCACTACAGTCATGGAGTTCAGAAAGTTTAGATAAACCTGGTTTGATCAAGAGAAGGTGAAGCAGACTGAGTCTGTAACTGAATGAGGTTACTTGGCATTGTTCCCTTAGCAGAAACCATCTCGAACACGGACAGGAATGTAAAGAGGGCACCAAGAAAGGAAAAGTAAGAAAGATGCTGCTTCAAATATTCAACAACATAATGCACTTCAATATCCCAAATGCAATTATGATTTCAAACCAATGAGGCAAATCAGTTTTAATCAATGGTAAGTTTAAGATTCAAGAGTTGATTTGTTTTGATTATTAAAAACAATGAACTCTAGATAAAGCAAAGCTTTAAAAAGGTTTGAAATAGTTTTCAAGTACACACTGTTATAAAAATGACTCCAGGCATGTGTTTCTTCTTCACTATTTAGCTCATGGCAATGTAATGAGCTTCAGAAATTGAACATATCAACCATCTGGGCCATGAAATAGAAAAATGGATCAGGAATTACAGTTTTCTATCATGTGACATTATTAACACATTTATTTGTTCAAACCTGGTATTTCTTTAATAAAGTTTACCTACATATTTCTCAAGATCTTCAGTCAAGAAGTTGTGCCAAGGTGGCCTTCTAAGCCATCTGTTAGTGATTTAGCATCATCTCTACAAGTTTTCACTTCAAGTTTGTTTAGGGGAATGCAGAGAGAACCTCAGACAGAACCTCCCCATCACAGACACAAGCACCAATATTCAGGCAACAGCGATGCTTGCCCCAAACTTCCCCTAATGGAAGGTCTGACTCCTTCCTTAAAGCTTTCACGTATGATCTCCAGAAGTTACACTTTGTTATCCTCATTCTGGCCCACTTCTGCTTGATACCATCATTTGCCAATCATATTACTCCCATTTATTAGCAAGGACATCAAGCTCTGTCATTTTTTCCCGTGTGCACCACAACCAGCACACATGTATTTACACAATTATTTGAGGGGAAAATAAAAAATTAGGAATTACATCTGCTATATTTGGAAGCTATGCATCTCTGTGCCACAACACTGATAGGTATTATTTCCTCCCCGCAAGGCGACAGGTGAGTAGACTCATTTCGCATTGCTCAGCCTTCAGTGTTGTCCAAGCAGTGCATTGTTCCTCCTGCTCCTTCAGGTGCTGGATTCACCTTTATTCCTAAGCTTAAAGAGGACTGCAAGACACAAAGTAGTTTGGCGTCAGGTTTGTTTTCCTCTGATGCAGTTTTATAGCAATTGCGGGACACTTATCTCAGCTACCTATGTGAATGCTGACCAAGACACAACTCTTACACGCCAACCACAGCACCTTTCTAAAACCCCTCCCCAGCACTGTCACCACACAAATGCACAGACTGAACTCTACGCTACTCCAAGTGCACTCAAGCACTACATATTCCCTGACACAATTAAAACAATCTGGTTTTTATCCTTTACTAGTTGACATACTATGCCTACTGAACTGACAATGTCCACTAAAGCAACCAAATCTACACTGACATAAAGTAGTAGATGAAGCCTAGTATTACTTTCAAAGTGAGAAGCTAAAGGAACCATAATCAAAATTAAATTGCATTTTCTTTTGTAAGACACAAAGAGATCTGTGCTTATAGTAAGACTTTACAGAAGGCAAATTATGGGTTTTTAAAAAGTAAACTTTATGTTTGCTTAGAAAGCTGACATTCCTTCAAAGAATTCAAGTACTGAGCAATCCTAATCTTCAATTCTCCAATGGACAGATGTGAAAGACAAGCTTACTTTAAGTATGACTGCTGCTGGGCTTCAAGAAATGGGGGGAAAAATCCCATCACCATTTTCCCAGAAAAGAGATATTA
>NW_009598741.1:3517-28997 GCF_000690535.1 Cariama cristata
AGTCATCAATATTGTAATACACGGTAGTCACCATATTCAAGTAGTAAGTAGTTGATACATTTTTTTTATTAGCAGAATTAAAAAATAGATTACTATTTTTATTTTAAAATGTACTCAAAAGGACATGCACAGCTTTTCAACAACACAGATGGAATAAGTGGCAGAAGTAGAAACAGTTTACACCTTTGCTTAAAAGTATGCAAAACCGTATTTGCACCAGCAACTGAGTCCTGATTTAGGCTAAAGAGGTGGCCATGGCTTACCTTCCTTTCCTCTGCGTAAGTAACATATGAATCGAAGTTTAGCATGTTCTATGCCTCATGACAATTCAATTACATTTAGTGTGGAAATTATCATATTCATTGCTTTTAAAGTAATCCTTTTCACTTTCTGCTAGAATCATCTTAACCTTCTAGCTGCACTGAGATAGTTTAACGTTACGTTAATCCATCCATACTGAAAACTCAGAAAACAGCTTGAGACAGGGACAAGAGGTTATATTTTGGGAGATAAGCATAAAATATGATTTTTCGTGTAAGAGGAATTATTTAAATATCTCCCAAGTTAGAAATTACACAATGATTCCTGATAAAGTAAAAGCTAAATATGGAATAAGAAAAATTCTTCGTGAAATATCTTCCTAGGCACAAAAATACATCACTCTGAAATTAAAGACAAATAACTGGTATTCTAAAGTCTTATCAGTTTTATTCAGTAAGTCTTACCTCACTGAAAGCAGATAAGTATGTGAAACCAGTATGATTAAATTGCCTAATTAACAAATTAAAAGTTAGCATTACAGATGATCAACACCACACTATACAGGAAACAATGCAATCTCAGATGAGGCTGACATTAGTATATAGTCAGTTAACTAGTACAGAGAACTGATTTTGACTAAAGACTCAGGAAAGAAATTATCAACGACCTGGTGATAAAATCTGCCAATGATGGCATGCTAAACAGTGCATTTAAGTCCCCTCCAAAATTGGTCAGACTTACAAGGTACAACAAGCATGCTTAAAAGCCTGCCAAGCAGTGGGGTCACACATTCAGCTTTTGAAAAAGGTAAGTCAAAAAAGAAAGGTCAGGAACAAAATATTCTGAACAGTTAACCTGATACACATAACACTTCCCATTAGAGAGTATCTTCCCTTTATCACTCTGTCATGCTAACCTGTCCCCTGTATTTACAAATATTACAAATTTGTAAGTTCTGAAAAGCAGCATGCAAAGGAACTGAAGCATCATTACAGTCAGCAAATCAAACAGAAAATCCCAATCTGCAATGACATGAAAAAGGACTGACATAACCGCCAGATGACTGCTTTTCTGCAGCACTTGGAAATCAGATTACCTTACTGGTCAGTGCTGCTGAGATGACTAGTAAAGTGCTGGATTTAAGCTTTCAAAAGGATACTTAAGGATGGGACTAGAATCGGTCTTATTTTGCAACTCCCTGATTTTAAACTGCTGAAGAGTCAGGCCTGCTAAACTAGACACCTGTAAACTGCCATTAGCCCTACAAAGCATTGCCTACGATCAGTACAAGCTTTCTTCCTTTGTCACTCTTATTAGAGCCTCTCCTTACCTCACCAATTATCGAAGAATTGAAAAAGACACAATTTCTTCAGGAACAGAAAGCGGTTATGGTATGTAAGGAATTAAGTGGCACAGGCAAAAAAATTAAACTAGTCCTACACAAGGACACAACCCTAATTAGTCTCCAGTACTCATTTTCAGAGAGAGGAAATAAATGATCTGGAGATGCCAGCATTACTTAGTAGTAGAAAATTCACAGACACATTCTGGGTGTTTTCCTGCTACACACTATTAGGTGGTCTCTGTGTGCAGCATAATCACATTTAAAATAAAACCCCATATTTTTAAAGCTGGAGGGCTTTTTTTAAATTTCAAAACCCCTGTCGAGTTCAGTCAATTGATACAAAAAATTGCAAAACATCACGCTAAATTAAAAGACAATCCTAAAACTGATGACAAACAGGCTTCCTACATAAACTTAAAAACTAACTGGAAACACCCAGTCTACTGAGCAGCTGCAACTCTAAGTATCTAGCAACTTGCAAGGAATATTGGGGAGAACAGTTTATTCTTCCAGAATTCCAGATTCTTGCAATCCTAAGGATGAAAGACAAGTGCAGTAAATTCAAGCAAGGAGGAACTAATAATATTAACAGATATAATGCAAACAAAAAATACATAATGTTTTGCTCTATAATGAATGCAAGATGAACTGGAATGAACCAACTGCCATAAGTGATGTATTTAATGGCAAAATAACAGATCGAAGTAAAAATAAACACTATTAAAAAGAAAATAAGGATGTGCTCTACAAGTAGATGTAAAACCAAAATTTGGACTATTCGTAAAAGTTTTCCCAAGGAAAGGAATTTTTGCAAGAAACCAGGTAGTGATACAAGAGCTACACTTTGACAGATCCAATCCAGCTAAAAAAGAAATAATCTTGCTTTATTCTTGCCTTCATGCCATCTTCTCCCTGCTGTTTCACAGGAAGAAAAAGTAACTATAGATGTAGGCACCTATAGATACCAGAGAACCTTTGATCCAAGGTCCCCCTATCACCCACCTGAAAGACATTTTCTTAAGGGAGAGAAAGGCGGGGGGTGGGGGGCGCAAAAAAAGGAAAGAATAAAATTGGCAATAATGTACTTTTGTATTAATTTAAATTACCAAGCTAAACACTGAAGATCCTTCTTGCAGTCCAGGCAGTAAATGAGTTTTCCAAAATAAAGGAGGGGGAACTGGCAGCACTACCCCTGTGTTTCCAGCAGCCAAGGAGCAGCTGAACAGCCTGCGAGAGCCTGGCAGCAGCTTGGCTGCTCCTGCTCAGGGGTGACTAACACGAACATCCTTACTACCTGGTTTTCACTGCTCACCCTGATGGAACTGAGCTGCTGCTGAGTGAGGAACTGCCAGAAGACAATAAGACTCCGGTTCTTTCCCACAAGAAGAAAAGCTTCTGCTCTTTGCGGTTTACTAAGTACGTGTAGTTTGAACTCTGTTTGCCTAATCCTGCATGGCTTCTAATCCTGTTCAGCTACAGAACTGCAAAACAGTAAGGCACAGCATTTTAAAAAGTTATTTTCATCTGCAATCCACTGAGCATGCATCTCTAGTCCATCCATAAGTAGTCATACAACTTATGGGAATAATCTTTGGGGTCACTCAAATTCACTAGTGACATTCTCCCTGAAACAGCATAAAAATGGCTAGTTAGATACAGTACCTCACCTGGAAAAAGTAACAACAGCCAAGTGCTAACTCCCTCATCAAGGCAGCACAAAATGAGTATCACCGAGAGCCTCACAGTGTTCTTTACACATAATGAAGGAGTGTGTAGGTACAAGGTACACTATAGTGCTTATGCATTATCAGCAGTATAATAAATACACTCTTACAGATGTGCTATAAATTTCAGTAGAATTATAGAACCATTTAGGTTGAAAAAGACTTTTAAGATCATCAAGTCCAACTGTTAACCTAGCACGGCCAAGTCTACCACTAAACCATGTCCCTCAGCACCACACCTACACGTCTTTTAAATGCCTCCAGGGATGGTGGCTCCACCACTTCCCTGGGCAGCCTGTTCCAGTGCCTGCCCGTCCGGGGCCAGCCTGTCCCAGGGCTTGACAACCCTTTCAGTGAAGAAATTCTTCCTAATATCCAATGTAAACCTCCCCTGGCACAACTTAAGGCCGTTTCCTCTTGCCCTACCTCTTGCTACTTGGGAGAAGAGGCTGACCCCCACCTGGCTACACCCTCCTTTCAGGTCACTGTAGAGAGCGATCAGGTCTCCCCTTGGTCTCCTTTTCTCCAGACTAAACACCCCCAGCTCCCTCAGCCGCTCCCCATCAGACTTGTGCTCCAGACCCTTCCCCACCTTCGTTGCCCTTCTCTGGACTCGCTCCAGCGCCTGAAGGTATTTCTGGTAGTGAAGGGCAAAAAACTGGACACAACATTCGAGGTGCGGCCTCACCAGTGCCGAGTACAGGGGGGACGATCACTGCCCTGGTCCTGCTGGCCACACCATTACTGATACAAGCCAGGATGCTGTTGGTCTTCTTGGCCACCTGGGCACACTGCCAGCTCATATTCAGCCGGCTGTCAACCAGCACTCCCAGAAGTAATGCCTCTTTCCACGTGGCTGAGGGTCACTATACTAATAGCATCCTGTGTAATCTTATCCCAAATTCTGAAATGGAGATTTCTCCCTTTTTTGTTCTTTTACCCATCACCACTGCCTCCTCAACTGCAGAGCAGCCTAAAAACTCCAAAAGATTTGGAACACCCTAATTTGTTTTCCATTACTTCACCCAAATTCTTCCTTGTTTGCACATTACACATTCCACTGCACAAAGAGCTGCACTGGCACAAATTCCTGTCTGCAGGCACTACCACCAGCTGCTACACATCTACACATTCAAAGCACATATCAGAGTAATAAACAAAACATTTTGTAAGTCTCTGGTCATATCAGAAAGTCCCTTTAATACCCAGGCTGTTTATTTTCCTTCTAGTCCATTCCCAAAAACAATGAAATAAAAGCCATGACATACACTTAATAGTATTTTATTGTGGGTAGACGACATTGCAAAGGAAAAAATGTTAGTAAATACCCGCAAGTAGATATTAAACCTGCTCTGAAAAAAAATAAAAGTAAGCATCATTTATTACACTTTATTTTTCTCTTCATGCAGAGAGAAGAATTTTTAACATAAAGTGAAATATTTAGTTAGAAAAGCAATCCCCTTTACATAGCAACATTTCCTCAGGAAAACAGTATTTCCAGAAGTTAACTGAGCTACATTTCTTCCACCATTAAACATAATTCTCTACCTTAATAGTTTTAAGTATCTAAAACTCAGTTATGACTAATCCAAAATGAGAAAGTAGTAAAATGGCACATGATATAAACAATTAAAGATGAGTACATAAAATAAAATGACATTTTACCAGTCTTTAGACTGTGATTTTCTGCCCAGTCCTTGTAAAGTTCCGTTTTAGTCTTCATGAAGGAAACCTGTTAGTTTCTAGACCATATTATAAATCAGTTTATCAAAAATGAACAAGGGAAAAAAGTTCTCCTCCTGCACTTGCAGCATTTGCTCCACATAACCGAGCCACTTGACACGTCTTTTTCAAGACATGGCCCCTCTACAGTTACATGAGCTGCAGATCCTCCAACAAAGATGCCGTTTGTTAATAAGAAGTGTCATGCAGGCACCATGCTAGGGTTCTCCATTGCAGCCCACAGCCTTGCATTCCAGCTAATAATAAACAAGAGGATTTGAACAAACGGCCTCAGAGGACGCGGCTTCTGTAACACATCACTGTTATGCTCTTGGGTAAGAATTCTTACTGGTATTTACCAAGTGCTACATGAAAAGCATCTTATTTAAAGAACTTACTAGAAATGGGGCTTGAAATACTCTACTTCTGGCTTATTACTTAAGAAACAATGAAATTAAGCAACTCTAAAAATACAGTTTAGATTTCTGTAACTGTTTGGCATTCCCTACTTACAGGATGGAGGTTTTACATAGTTTATGTTTAAAATTCCTTTATTCTTCAGGATATCTGGGGGACCTGAAATACCTAGGATGTCAGGGGTTGATGAGACCATTTTCATTGATGAAAATATAAAAATTCAAGATTTAATACTGGTAGAATTCATCTGCATCCTCAAAACCTGAAAAACAAATCTCCATGCCAAATATGCAAGGATACACACATCAAACCATTCTCCCACATACATTTTAGTCCTTACACACGTGTCTCAAGCAAAATGTCATCAGCTATGCGATGCTTACAGCCAGGAGC
Organism: Cariama cristata; assembly: GCF_000690535.1. NCBI lineage: Eukaryota > Metazoa > Chordata > Aves > Cariamiformes > Cariamidae > Cariama > Cariama cristata. The sequence goes on from NW_009598741.1 coordinate 9,380, forward strand.
CAGTAAATTCCATTTCTTAACCTAAGAAAGTCACAGGACACAGAGAGTCATTTAGGTTGGAAATGACCTTTAAGAGCATCGAGTTCAACTGTAAACCTAGCATGGCGAAGTCCACAAGTTACCAGCCCTGGCTTGGAAGACCTGTGTGGGCTTCCAGCTATTTGTGAAGGCAACAAAGACGATCAGTGGGACTCTTCAGCCTGTAGAAGAGAAGGCTCAGGGGGATCTAATCAATAGACATAAATACCTGAAGGGAAGGTGCAAAGAGGAGAACAGAGCCTGGCTCTTTTCAGTGGTGACAGGACCAGAGGCCATGGACACAAATTGAAACACTGAAGGTTCCCTCTGAACATCAGCAAACACTTTGTCACTGTGAGGGTGACCAAGCACTGGTACATGTTGCCCAGGAAGGTTGTGGAGCCTCCATCCTTGGAGATATTCAAAAGCTGGCTGGACATGGTCCTGGGCAACCAGCTCTGTGTGGTCCTGCTTGAGCTGGGGCATTGAACCAGATGACCTCCAGAGTTCCCTTCCAACCTCAACCATTCTGTGGTTTCCTTGTACCCTGAAAAGTGTTAAAATGCCAGGAACAGGAGATTTGATCAAGTGCGTTGGTCTATTCTCTTTTTCCCCAGGGACTAAAGAAAAAGTTCCTTCAATTGTTTTAACCTTCCTTCCCATATCACCTTGCAGAGCCCTGAGCCTGGAAATGAGCAGCAGCTCCCTTGTCTTTACCACTAATCACTACTTATGGATCCTGCCCAAACCCAGGTGCCAATAGTTTATCGATAGATCCAGGATGAGTTTATACTGAGCTAGTGTGATATCCACCACCAGGCACATTTCCCTCAAAAGCAGCATTTTCTTACCACTGACATTGATAGGCACACAGTAGTTATCTTCTTGCAATACAAAAATCATCTTCCATTTTTCTCATGATGGAACTATTGAACTGGTTTTGTAAAATGAACTACTTTGTTTCCTTACCCAAGAGTGTATTTGTAGAGAAGACAAAAAGAACTTGCACACAATGAACATGAGCACTTGTTCCAGGTTAACCCTTTCAACAGACACCTCCACCACCTGAAAACAACTTGCTTTTTAACACCGCTGGTGCTCTTCTACGACACACTACCCTCAGGCAGCAATAAGTTAAGAGCTATATTACACTGATATTTTTCTTATATCTTTAATTGGTTTTCAAGTTTAGCATGTTTATTTTTGTGGGTGTTTTCAAGTAAAGACTTACACAGAAAAAAGGGAAGATTTTGGCTTAATTGACATTTTTCTCTATTGAAAAGCAAAAAAAATAAAGCTAAAAGTGGAGTAAAACTATTTGTAAAATCAATATATTCCACTATGCTCTGCACCAAAAACCCCTCATTCCAACTGTGAAACACATGCACCCTTTCCCCCTTTAATAATCAGCATTTCTTCAGAGTAGAACCTGTTGTAGTTTTACTGCATGAGGGAGTAATGGGTGAAAGATATGAAGGATTTAACTTTCCTGAAGAAACATGGTTGACCTCTCACTATAGAAAAAAAACAAGTTTCACTACAGCAGATTACCTGCAGTTCTGCAACATCCTCTATGAGATGCTGCACAGTCAACGGAAAATGGTCACTTTGGAAATTAGCAGAATTAACTGCTACTTAAAAAAAAAAAAAAACAAAACACCACAACACTATCTCAAAGCAATTTTAAAACGATCCCCAAAGCACTAAAAGCAAGAGCAGGGAAACCAAGGCAGCCCTGCTAAGCACTATTCCACTGAGGAAGCCTGTGTCAAAACATGATGTTAGAATTTAGAAGTCTAATTTATATTGCAAAGCATTTAAATCAACTACTCTTACTATCTCACTTTTAAGCAGCAACTGACTAAAGAACTTACAGGAACTCTACTAACATTAATCAGTTATTGCAATACGTCTATGACTCAGAATAAACCAGCAATAAAACAGAAAAAGAACATAATCTAATAAAACACAACTTGGCCATTTACTTAGTCTTAATTTGCAATTATTTTTGATATATGTTTCACATAAATAAGTACACCTTAAAATTAAATTATCTCCATCAGCTATGCCTACAACTAACCCAGCTGGAAGCTGACGTTGAATGCTCATGTCATCACCTCATTATTTAGCCTTATGATTGCTACTACAAGTGTTACAAAGTGGAATGACAAGAACTGGCAAAGTTCTACTGTAAATCCATTTTACAAAGTGTTCTATGTGCAGTCATGAGCGAGAAGATAATTAATTTGCTGAAGGTTAACATAATCAGTTGCAAAGCCAGAAGAAACCATAATTGCTAATTTACGACAGGCTACACTGAAAACAGCACACCCAATTTTGAACAATGCTCCTTTCTTGAAAGAAGAGGGGAAAAAAAAACAACACGCAACCCACCCTCCTGCCCAGGACTCTGTCAACACAATCCAAAACATTTATGGCAGCCCTTAATAGACTTAAATGTAAAGACCTGGGTTGGGTATAATTTCGGGCTTGCCAGTATGTAAAGACTGGTCTGACTTGGGCAACAACTAGCTAATGTGTTATGTCTAAGCTTGTGTCATCCTTTGTTCTCCTTCTTCCCAAGGGTGTTGGCATCTGGCCTTTTCACTAGTTCATTACTACTTTTCTCTTTCCTCACTGCTGTGAAAGAGTAGCATTATGACCATTAGGAAGTGGTCATTCACCTATACATGTTGTCTTTAAGGAGGTGTAAACATTATGCTGACTTAAGTAATGTCAGCCCTACAAACATCTGTTCAAGTGGCGATCAGAGCAGATCTGCATTCTAGCTGTTCGAGGAGATACAGAAAGCCTTGTTTCTGCAACACGTTATAGCCCAGCAGCAAAGAAATGACAAAGATACAGTCTTCATGGAAAAACACAGGCAGTTTTCTACATGGAAATCATTTTACAGTCTTCCACCAAAGATTAAATTTCCTGGAACTCCTACTGTGGCTAGAACTGATCCCACTGTAACATGTAATCTGTTTCATCTACGGCCCCTAAGAATTACTCCCACACTCCCGTTGAAATCCATGACCTTTCCCAGTAGTAGTCCTAGCCTTTATAATTAATGTCTTAATAAAATATGCCGCAACTCAGCTGCTGTATTACATGGTAAGATCAGATACTTGACCACAGAAGCAGTATTGGCAGATAAAAAGCAGGAATATTTCAGGAATTTTACCCTCAATCTAATGTAAGTCAAGTCATTCTTTCCACACTAGCACCTTTTCAGGTATTGCTTATGACTTTATAAGCAAATTTAGCTGAAAATGCCATTTTTTTGATCCCTTGTACTTTAAAAGTATATTATGTCTACAGTTCCCAGAGGCTTTTGAAAACTAAAGTATCCCTTCTACACACTGACACTACTCATACTTCTTCTAACCATGACAGGCTACTAAACATATGAGCAAAATGATCTTTCAGTAAGACTGAATATAACAGTCCTCCGCAATAAATTTCCTCTTTATTTTCCCAATTCCATACATCAGGATGACATATAAAAATCATTTTTCCCAGCAACATAAATTAAAAAAAATTAAAAATTATCTGAAATTTTGACATAGTTTCAGACATAATTTCATTTTTCCTACATTGTACATCTTCATTAGTAGTAGACTGTGAATGTTTTCACAGCACTAAGATTTGCAGTATCAATTTAAACACTAAAATGGTTCTAATATTTTAGATTCTGACACAAGTGAGAACAATTCACAAGAAGAGTTATGCTTCCCACATTAGCAGACTTCTATTTAAGTAGTCAGATGCCACACTGCACTATGTTAAGTCTCCCGATTAATCATTTTTATCTCAGCATTAGTCAAAATTAATGGAGCAAACAATAATTATATTTTAAAATTCAGCGTTAATGATGTGAAGTCTATTCCCAGCTTAAAGCTTCACCAGAACAACACTCAGGAGTGCTCTGGAAGAAGTTTTTGAAAGGGGCTCTTCATTTTTGAGGAAGTTGTTTCACTTCTCTAGGGCTAGAGAAGTTACAAAAAAGTGCTCTAGTTACAAAACTTTCATCTATATTTGTATCATTTTACTGGCTAAAATAAAAAGGTTTGTTCCTCTACACAGACAATCTTTGAATACTCTGACATACACACAGTCCAACTCATCATTTAATCACACAGCCAATTTAACCAATTAAAATAGGAAGAAAAGGAGGGTTGGTTTTTGTAGTAGATGTTATTCTGCCAGTTAATATGACTAAAAAGCTCCAAGCCAGCTCAGAAAAACACCAGCACTGACTCAAGATGGCAGGAGTAAAACTTTACCAGCATCATGGGGAAGCTGAAGAAACTCCCCTCAACCTGCCCAGTGACCACAAGCTATTATCTAAGGGCTGACGCTATGTTCTTGCCTAGTTAAACAGGCTGCTGAAACCTCATTGGACCTTGTGTGATACAGAAAAGGAAGCACTCACAAACAAGCAAGGCACAAGCAGTTACTGATAGTACTTTTACTTACCAGCTGCACATATACTACCAGTGTTTTATTTTTCTGCCTTCTCCTGGAAAAGACATCATGAGGTACCCACGGATTATTCCTTCCCCAAAAGCATGAGAAAACCAGCCTTCAGCCTCTGTCCACACTTCAACTTGAGTCTCCCAGATGCTGAGTGAGCACTTGGCCTATTTGGGCGCAGCCTCTGCATGGGGAGAACTCAGGATTTATTTTGATGTTTCAAGCTCAATATCACCCTGACACACAACAGGAAAATAAAATCTTAAATACTGCAAAAGTTCTGGTAGGATAAAAAAGCATTTATTGCTTTATTCCAGCAAAAGCATGTTACACTAGTTACTATGTGCTCCCGGACAGGCTGTTGTGATCCATTCCATACAGCATGGATCCAACGTGTCCCTCCACCTACTACAGTGGTCCACTGAAGGAACCACCAGGAATCACAGTAGCTGTTACAGAGGAGCTGCAAGGCTGTTCCATATTCAACTTTAATTATAATCTTAACATATTAAAAGTGTTCCCACAAAAAAATACTGAGAGTTACATGCTACAGCTCTGTTCACCATAGCTGAACAGCTTTCTTCAGCAACTCTGCCTCCGAGCTATTCATCTTTGAGCAGATAAACATTTTAACTGTAGTAATACCCTAAGTACAAATAGGATCCTCTAAGCAAATCCTATGAAAAGTCTGAATGACACCCGGAAGCTCCTATGACACTAAACCTACTCTTGGTGACTCTATGATAAGTTTGAGTAAGTCCACAAAAAGACATCAAGGCAAATTTAGATACCTGCCTGCTCATAATATCAGTCATGTCTACACATCACAAAGCAGAGTTGCTTTGAAAAATTTGAGTAATCAGCTACTTAAAACATCTTGTCATTCATTTTATTAAAAACTAAAATGAAATTTGGTAGAGGGGGGAAAAAAAAAAAAAAAAAAAAAAAGACGACTGAAATCCCCTCTGAACATTTGAAATTATCTTAAGTGTCATGCAGCACTGTATTAATGTTTTTTTTATTTTTATGAAGTGGTTATAGGAAGGGCTGGAGGAACAAGAAACAGTCAAATGAAGCATAAACAAGTTTGCTGAGCAGCACCAGAAACTGAGGAAGAAAATGCTATTAGTATCTTCATCCTTGCCGAAAGAAAAGGAAGTTAGTGATAGACAAGAAGGTCCTGCTGTTTTCAGTTTCACTGATTGAGGACCGGTAAACAAAACAAACAGCCATGGCATTTCCCATGCGAAACAGGAACTAGGGCCTGGAAGGCTGTCCTGTGGTGTTTGGGTCCCAGCCTCCAGCTGAGGGAAAACACAGCAGAGCCACTGCAATAAAGCCCAATGGCATATCCACCAAATTGAAATCGGGTTACCTGCACACTGGTATTTAGCAATACCAGTACAAATGTGTTTGCATCCATTTAGTTTGCATCAGCTAAAACATTAATATAAAACAACTCCAGAGTTTAGTTAAAACAACACAAAGGGGAAAAAAAAAATTCATCCCTTAAACTTTGTGACTGTTTATCCACAAAACACTGTATCAGTAAAATAAACCTTCTAGCTACATTATATCCATCACCTTTATTTCACCTAATTTTTGCTAGATGTAACACCTAATTAGTATTTAGATTTAATCTATCCATAAACCTTAGGACAGTCTGGCAAAAAAGTCTGGGTTTTTTTTCCCCCCAACCTCTGCCAGAGAGATGGGAGACACCAGTTAAGCAGAGACAACTCTGAGACACCATTATCAGTGAGAGGTAAGCACAAAGCTGTAGTATCGTGGGACCGCAAAACAAAAATGAAAAGGTATTTGTTTGAATATTTGATTTTAAAGGATAACACAGGTTAACCATAACAGAATTCTCCACAGAGGATATACATCTCCTTCAAGTAACAGATCACAGTGAGGTGTACCATTTGGCTCTTCTTTGGATACTCTGAAAACGTTTTGCAAATATCCAGTGTTCACTTAGGACAACAATTACTAATTTATTCTGCTGTTGCACAGAAACAATTACTTTAGTAATCAGTGCATTAACAGATATATCATTAATACTTTCTTTTTACTGGTTTAGAGGAAGATCACAAACAGTGAGGTACCTTAATGACACTTAACAAACCTACCATCAAGTTTTCTATGCTACTTCTCTCAAAATCAATACTTTTATTTCAATACTGATGCAAGATGCAGACCTACAAGCACACACTGCAAAGACCTGAAGTTTCTGTTACGAGACAAATATGAGGTTAATTCTAGTCTAGGCCTTGTGCACAGGCATCAAGTAAAAAAAATGCATTTATTTGTTAATGCTGAAGTCAATGATGCAGGAAACCTACTAATGAAGATCCACTTTTTTTTACCACTACACTCTGTTAAAAAATGACACAGAAAAATCTGACCATTTGTCATAGACTTTCATATCTCAGCAGAAAATGACCCAAAATGGCTAAAAAGCATTTTTGAACTCAGTACACAGAAGAAAGTCTACTCCATCTAACCTGAACACTGATACAATACTTCAGCAACATCTATTCCAAGTTACAAGGATTACCTTTAGGATAATACAGAAATAAAGCCTTTTATGGATTTCAGTCCTGCTCAACAACCTATTTGATTCCAAACAGATTGCTCTCAGCCTCTGCAAATTTCACGTCCTTTACAGAATCAAAATCCATAGTAAGAGTCAAGTCTTGGTTGAGCCCGTGGAGCTGTATCTGGCAAACAAGCATCCTGTAACCTGGTAAAAGCAGACTAATTGCAGAATCCTCCCAAAAAAGGGCAGACGCAAGCTGTCCTCTCTATTACAGAGCAAGGAGAACAGTATGTCTGTACTCGGTGAAGCATAAGTTGAGATTTAAACATAGATCCACCCACTGTCTGCACTGTGCTTGTGCACAAGCAATTAGGATATTCAGCACTTTGGGGAGGGTTCAAGTTCCCATTCGTGCAGCCTGGACAGAGCAGGAGCGACAAGGCTGACTGGTTACCGGGACATCAACAAAACATCCGAACTCAGCTCTTCACAAGAGGACAGCTTTGAGCTGTAACTGCAACCAGCAGCTGCAGATAGAAAACTTACAGGTCAAAGCACTTGATATGTCTAAATGGCCTTTAAATCCTCTTTTTGACTTACAGATGTAGCCATGGTGGTCAGACAGGAAACTTTCCCACGAGGTGTAAACGGTCATTCTAAAATTCATCAGCTTCACATGAAATCTCAGCAAGTTCAAGTCCGAAATTTTCATCAGGGAAGTTAAACCCAAAATAACTTGCAAGGGAAAAACGTATCTTGGTTATGAATTTTGGTTCCCCCTTACCACTGAAGGCATTTCTTCAGTACACATTAAAATCCCAACTTTGCATTTCTCATGTTACTCTAAACAAAGCCAAAGTATCTCCTTGAAACAAGGAACTGTAATGCAGTAAACCAAGGCATCATCTCTGCAAAGGTATTCCCGAAAGGCCTAGCAATAGGGTAGGAAATGAAGAGGTTGAACATAACAAACGTTGCTTCAATTATGGCATTGTGGAGGGATTAAGAGTTATGACTCCAGCGGCTTCAAACCTGATGAAAATCCAATAGCCTTTCATCAACTCCCTTCACCAAAAGTAGTTTATCTGCCACCACGTAAGTCTGAACGAGACTGAAAATTACCAAATGTATCTCCTGTTTTAGAGTATTTTCTGACATTGGTTAATTTAACAGCAAACTTCTTGTTATGACAGCAAGTTCTTGAAAGAATTTACAAAGAACTTGGCCTACCTTAAAGGTTGGGAGAAGAGATAATTTTCAACTTAAATATATTTTAATATAATCCACACTAAAGACAGCAGCTTCAAGTGTGTACTAGCCATCAGTACAAACTTCACCATACTTAATCTAGAAATTCTGCTCACTGTTTTCCTCCTTCCCTTACCTCAGAAAAAACAAGGGGTGCAACTACTGAACACTATAAAATTACTCACACATAGTCTTTATTTGCCAACACCGCTGTTTTGGAAGAGCACACAGAACCTAAAAATGGACAATAGGGACCAAGAGTTCACATTAGTGTGATAACGGGTGCTACAAAAAATGTAGAAAAACAAAAGAATCAGAGTGTACTTTGTACCTGAGGTACAACAGGCTGTTTAATCCCAAGGTAACATTCAAGCCATCTCTGACACGTGTTGTTGACAGGTTTCTCTGAAAAATGAGTCAGATGCACGTCCTGGGGGAAGTTCTGTCTCTGATTCAAACATTATCACAAACAGCCATTATTCTTCAGGAGCTACTGAGCTGAGGTGGCACTTCACTGAATCATAGGCTCCAACACAAACTAAGTCACATTTTTTCAATAAACAGATCTTCGAGGAGTTTAAGCAAAGGCGCAAGACAAACACATGGATTTGCAACCCAACTAATCAGGTTTTACTAAATCAAAAATCTTTGGTGGGAATGTAATGAAAGGCTACTACTGTTTTGGAGTGGTCCAAATCTATTCAGATACACTGGATGCAAGTGAAGGCTGTAACACATAGCTATGGCAGCCAGAATTTCAGGGCTGATGGCAGTACAGCCTAACCACTGTGGCTTAGGTCAGGACACTGCAATCCATACCCCGACATACGACACACTGTAAAAAGGCAATGACCTGTGTAATTGCTTTCTGGTAACGTAACACCTTCTGAGACTAGAAAAGCAGAAGAGTGATAATTTATAATTCATACCTAATGAAAAATATAAATGTAAACACTATGAAAAGAGGATACAGAAATTGGGGGAGAGGGAAGAAGAGGAAGTGCAATGTGTTATTCAGGGAATGGCATTTTAAGAGGATGATGTACAAAACTGCCAGAATGGAATTAGCTGTCAAGTTAAAGCACACAGGGGTCATCATCGGTAAGGGGTAAGGTACTACTAGTTTGATGCCAGTGCCACTGCCAGTGCTGAGAGCCTGGAGAGGGACCACAGGTCAGGAGGAGAGCAAGAGAAGGGCAGCACAGAGGAATCCCAGCCACTCCAGCTCATCAGTCAGCTTCATGGGGGCCCAACTTAAATGCCTCTATGCAAACGCAGGTAGCATGGGGAATAAACAAGAGGAGTTAGAGACATGCACACACCTGCAGGGCCATGATCTTATTGGCATCGTGGAGATGTGGTGGGATCGCTCCTACAGCTGGAGTGTTGGAATGGAAGGATACAGGCTCGTTGGGAAGGATGGGCAGGGTTGATGAGGAGGGGGTGTCACCCTCTATGTCAATGGCCAGCAGGAGTGCATGGAGCTCTGCCTGGGGATGGATGAGAAGCTGACCGAGAGCCTATGGGTCAGGATTAATGGGAGGGCAGGGACAGGTGACATTACAGTGGGGGTCTGCTACAGGTCACGCCACCAGGAAGACCGAGGTTGGATTGGGCTTTGAGCAACCTCGTGTAGTGGAAGGTGTCCCTGCCCATGGCAGGGGAGTTGGAATCAAGTGATCTTTAAGGTCCCTTCCCACCAAACCATTCTATGATTCTACAATGACTTAAAGCCAATAGAAAGGAATTTTAAAACTCTACCGTGCATCATAGGTATTTTAATGCACAAAACTACAAGTAAGCAACCCAAAAATTAAATTAAATAAACAAAAAAAATTAGTGAGCTGCTCTAAGTTTTTACTACCTTGTTATACATCTAATTCCAACAGATCTGAGTACCAGTTTTCCCACATCCTTCACACCTGTACATTAGATCAGCAGTTTTTTTGTATCTCTCTGCATACACAAACAGTGCTGAAATGAAAAAAAAATCAAAAGCCTAAAGGAAAACTCATGAAAATTTCCTTTCCATTAATATGGAGGCAAAACAACTGCACAGGCTTAGAAAGATGGAGAAGAAATAGGACACACAAGGCTGTGTCAGAAGTTACTGTCCTATAACTAATATTATATATACGTTATGTTATTTTAACATGGACAGGTTATATCTAGTAGTGCAGTAAGAGAGCATAAAAGAAAATGTAGGACAACATCACTCAGACATCTCTTTCTGGATTTACAGCATGTGTTGAACATGTCATTGCTCTTTGTCTTCAGCTCTGCTGGAAGTTACTGCTCTGGTAAACAGGATCATGTGAGTTCGCAACAAGAAAAACGAAACTGCTGAATTAGCTCATGCTACCATCGCTGGCAGTTTAAGAGAACTTGGACTGGAGAGAACTCGCAGGAACACACGCTTGAAAAGTTTAAGTTTGTCCACATCCTCAGCATAGCTGTAGTGGGTTGACCCTTGGCTGGCTGCCAGATGCCCATTGAGCTGCTCTCACTGCCCCCACTCAACAAGACAGGGGAAGAAAATCAGATGAAAAAGCCCATGGGTCAAGATAGACAGAGAGACTGCTCACCAACTACCCTCACGAGCAAAACAGGCTTAGCTTGAGGAAATTAATTTATTGGCAAATAAAAATAGAGTAGGATGGTGAGAAACCAAGCCTTCTCCCCAGGCTCAACTTCACTCCTTTGGTCCCAGTTCTTCCATCTCCTCCCCACCCTGAGTGGCACAGTGGGATGGGGAATGAGGGCTGCAGTCAGTCCGTAACACTTTGTCTTTGCTGCTCCTTCCTGTTCACACTCTGCTCCAGCACGGGGTCCCTCCCACAGGAGACAGTCCTTCACAAACTGTGCCAGTGTGGGTACTTCCCACGAGCTGCTGTTCCTGTCAGAAAACCTGCTCCTCTGTGGGCTCCTCTCCAGAGGCCACAGCTCCTGCCAGAAGCCTGCTTCAGCATGGGCTTCCTACGGGGTCCCAGCCTCATTCAGGCACCCCCCTGCTCCGGCGTGGGGTCCTCCCCAGGCTGCTGGTGGGGATCTGCTCCAGTGTGGGCCTCTGTGGGCTGCCGGGGGACAGCCGGCTGCACCAGGGGCTGGCGGGGAATCTCTGCTCCGGGCCTGCAGCACCTCCTCCTCCTGCTGCACTGACCCTGGCGTCTGCAGAGTTGATTCCTACACATTTTTCTCACTCGCCTCTCACAACTGCTGTAATGCGGTTTTTTATCCTTTCTTAAACATCTTATCACAGAAGTGTCACCAGCTTCACTGATGAGCTCAGCTTTGGCCAATGGTGAGTCCGTTTTGGAGCGAGCTGGAACCAGCCGTGTCCAACACAGGGGGTAGCCCCTGGCCTCTTCTCACACAGGCCACCTCCGCAGCCCCTGCCACCAAAACCTTAGAATCATAGAATCATTATGGTTGGAAGAGACCTCAAAGATCATCAAGTCCAACCGTATACCTGATGCCACCCTGTCCACTAAACCATGTCTTGAAGTGCCACATCTAAACGTTTTTTGAACATCTCCAGGGACGATGACTCCACCACCTCCCTGGGGAGCCTGTTCCAATGCCTAACAACTCTAACAGTGAAGAAGTTCTTTTTAATGTCAAGCCTGAACCTCCCCTGGCGCAACTCGAGACCATTGCCACGTAAGCCCAATCTAGCGGCCAACTAGAAATTTTCCCATGAATTTAGCACTTAATCTTGAGAGGCAGAGCACATACAAACACAAGTCATAAACGTCAGTCTTCAATACATTAATGCATAACCTCTTGATCTCCTTTCTGCCCCTGAAATATCAACCCTACTAGAACTTCCACTTACTCCTAAAAACAAAAAGTTCATTAAGATGTTCTATCCCACATCAAGATCATAAATCTGGGTTAAAAGACTACTGATATTCTATGCAATTCTATAAATAGGATTTTTTGTTTATATTGGAAGAGTGCTTTTGGAGCAAATCTCCACATCATCTCTATTTACTGTTCTTCAGTTTGCGCTGGGAAGCAACATGGAAGTATGCAAAACTGGATTTCTTCCAGGTTAAACTATCTGCCAGCTGCACTCCTAACTCTAAGTTATGTTCTGCCCAAGTAATAAGGTCAAGGTTCGATCTAGCCTGAAAAACCTGCTGAAACAGAGGGATGTTGGACCCTCATTTCCTCTCTAGATCTATTACTACAGTGCCATCCTACTTACTAACACAGACACAGTCTATACACTGCTGTTATGTTAAATACACAGCACGGACCCCAGCGCAACCAGTCGTCCTTTGATTTGCCTAAGCATATTTGCTCATTTTTCCCTTTAGAGCCTATCCGCACTATTTATAGAATGGCTTTACATTCTTATTAGTTACCAGACAATGGTTTTTTAATACATGTTCCATCACTACAAATACTCTTCTGTGAAGCTTTATACATTATGTAAAATAGGTAATTATCACTGCACAGTTTAGAAGGTCATTCCAACACCTATAAACTAAATAGTAATGGGAATTGGAGTTCGTGTAGCTTTTTTTATTTTTCATCTACAGATTTGGCAAGCTCCAAACTAGCATTCATCCCACATATTTTAAAACCTAACTAGGGTACTAATTCAGAGCACAGAATTGACACAAACATTTTCATTGATCTACGTATCTTTGATTTGTGTAACACGCGCTCCACACAACAGTCTGCAAACGTAACATTTTCTTTTACTGAGCGATGAGACATGGTGGCTCCAGGATTTGATGCAGCTGCAGCATAGATGAGGAAATTTTTCAAAACATGTTAAACTCTTTTCAATGTACAGCTGTCGTCAGAAAAAGAGAAGGATTAGTCAGGTTTTTTCTTTTTAGAAGGAGAAAAATTAGGACACAGAGCAATGATGCAGTCATTTATCCACCACACAAAGTGCGGTGCCTGAAATCAGCAGTATATCACACACTGGGAAGCCCTGGAAGCATCCCAAAAACACCCATCACTTGAAAATGATGAAGAATTGTTCCACTAATCCAAACAACGTGACTTTACATGAAACAGAAAAATATTTCTTTATGAAAGATAACACCATATGCATGTTACCAAAGTCCCTTCATTAGTACAAACAGTATTTCCATTTCTATCAGAAAGAGGACATCTCAGATCAAGGCAGCTTCTCACATTCCAGTTGAGACCCATGAACTATGCTATAACTACTTGCTTCAGACTACTGTTATTTCCCACTCGAAAATTAGGTTTATCAACAAAAGCTCCAATTCCATTCTAACTGTGACAGGAATCAGAGAACCAAAATTATTAAAAATAAAATTCTGAAGGATACCTTTCTAAAAACAAGCTTGAAACTTTGCCTTAACCCCTGGAAAATGCTCCTGAAAAAAGGGAGATAAAAAAAATGGCATGGAACAGAGTGTCCTTTAGTCAAAATATTTTTGGGGAAAATCTAGCACAGTGCATAGACTAGCAGACATGGTGAAACTTGCCTATGGACAGCCAGGTTTGCCACCCTCACCCCGCAAATGCTTACATATTAATCTTGTCTGGTACATTAGATAAATCTCAAAAGAAAAATGCATCTCATCTGAAAACAAGAAAAAGAAAAACCAAATGTCTTCTCTTTCCATTTCCAGGGAATAAAAATATTTGCCAGTCGATAAACGCAGAAAGCTTTGTGAAACCTGATTAACCCATAGCTTACAGGCCTCTCCCACTTGCTTTTGGAGAAATAATGGAGAGAAAGATTACATTTTTAATATTCACATTCAAATATAACCGGTGCAAGGAGAGGAAGGCGCAGACATCACTTATACCACTATGACACGAATGCTGAGAAAATAAAAATTTGGTTTTTATATTCTTAAATAGAAACCTATTTTTCAATGAAGAATTAAACCAAAGGGAAATAAAGAGATTTATTTGCATACCATCCTATTTCTATTTCATTAATATCTGCATTAGACTACCATCACATAAAGACCACCTGTTAATGTGCCACAGGAATGAAGCATCTGCAACTGCGATAATGTGTCATTCTGAAAGCACAACAGTGCCATATAAAGAACAGCTATGTTTAAAAAAAAAACCACAAATACCACAACGACCAAGCCCCAAAACACCACACACACAGTGGGAAGGGAGAGAGAAATATCAACTACTGCACACGACTTTCACTGCTCAATGACAAGTGGTTTCAACTGTGTGCATCAAGATCATACCTGGCTTAAAAACTGCAAAACTCTCAAAGTCTTCAGAACACCCTGAGACTAAAGGCACAATTAAATCCTGTACAACTCTTCAAATAACTCTTGTAAATTTACTGCTCAAACTGCAAATTCCACGTTAAGCAAGCACTCGAGCTATTTCCAAGTGGCAGTAGAAAAACACCTGCAATCCAGCAGCGGTACTGCAGTGATATCTGGCAAACAAGCATCAGAAAAAGTCTACAAGCTGAATATCAATGAGCTTCTCCATATTGACATATTCTGCTCACAAGAGTTGCGGTCAGCGAGCCCAGATTCATTTTACAACAAAGCCCATGTGTGCATACAGAGCCCCGGTAGCTGGCAGGTTCACAGATTTATACCGCACTCATCACCGCAGCCCGCAGTGAAGAGTTAAGTGACCGTGACTAACAACCATGACACCTCATATGGGTGTCACGCTCTTCTCCTCGAGATGAATGTGTGCAATCAAGTGTCTTCATATCTATTTTCTTTTATTTGTTTGAGTATGTTGCCATGTAATAACGCTACAGAAGATAACAGTAGGAAAAAGAAACCTACATCACCTGGGACGTCATGCAGAAGGTAGTAGGGTTTGTTCCTCAAGGAAATCACTCGGTTCCTCAAGGACCTGCCCTCTCCAGGTACAGCTAGAAAATGCTTTGCTAGCTGCCTGATTAGTAAAGAGACAGCAGAAGTCTTGGGCATCTGTGTACTTATTTTCTCATTTCCACCAAGAATTTAATCAACTGACATTAAGTTTTCTGTTTGATCTGGAAATTCAATTCAAATTAAGATTTTAATGGATAGTTTAATATTAATGCTGACAGATAATTTCTTTTAGAAGAAGCTGCTTGGCCTTGCAACAAGAACTACAAAACAGGGAAACCTATTCCACTGAGAAACCAGTATTTTTATTTGCTGTTAGACATGATTAACTAAAAAAAAACTGGATATGTTATTTGATTTGAGAAGTCTGGATGTTTTGCTTACAAGCTATACCAAAATATCTAGAAGCTCAACAGGACATAAAAATACTTCAGAGAAGCCAGATAAGATGTCCAGGAAAGTTGTGAATTGTAAGTATACACCAAAACACTATCTAAGCCATCCGAGTGCCATAATTATCTGTTGTAGAAAATGTCCAGCTGAGACCCTGTCACTTTGAAATATTCGCCACATTTTAAGTTATTAAAAACAAACAGGCAAACTTATGAGCATCTGTCTCTGCACTGTTGCTCATTCCTATCCACTGCAATTTAACAAACAAAATTGTCACCTTCTTAAGCTGTAAGCGTACTAAATAAATTCCACAACCAATAAACATGGACACTAGCATTCACATTTAACATTAGATTCCAAATTCCATAAGCATGAGAATAAAATACTGGAAACTCAACAATTTAAGGCAAAAAAAATTAAATGATCCCTCATTGCTGTAAGTGCACACATCTCAACAGCACAAGTTTTTAAGAAAACAAAACAAAACATGCCCTGTAGTGTCAAATAATGTCAACATTACACTTTGAGAGTCCACAAGACGAGAAAAGTTGTACATACTTGAAAATAGCATATGCACTCTTGCCATGATCTTACCAAATTCAAGGTCAGAAAAATATGTTCACCTGAACTATGAAAATGTAAGACGGAGAATGAGGTTTGTTTTTCTAGATCCTTCATGCAGAGTTTCCTAGCCTTTTCTCAAAAGTCTCCAAACCCAAAACTAAAATGTCTGGGCTTAGTTGTAAAATTTACATCACGATAAAAGTACAAGAGCAGCTACAGACAGAAAAGTAGAGGACACAAACACCTTTTTGCCATGTTCAGATCCAGGCTCAAGATCCCATCTCTATTCCAAACATATTGGACAAATGCCTCAGGCAAAACAGAATCCTTGTCTTAGTTGCAGTATCACTGAAACCAGAAATCCAAATACATTCATCCTACCAGCTCAAGCTTAAAACTATGTAACCCATTAACCTTCTGAAACATTAAGCAAATACTGGAATGAATCCCTAACTCCCCACACACAGCTGTCCTCTTCTTTCAAGAAACTCAATAAAGCCACCTTGTTTTCAGTTGGTCTTTCCACCCAGCTGCCAGGTTCCCTCTGCTGCGGTGAAATCACAAAGGCGAGTTTGTGCAAGTATGGCTACTCCAGGTCGGCAACAGTCCCATGCTTTACACCAACTAAGAAGTCCAGACGGATTTAACAGCGTACATCCGCACACTGCAACAGGTAAAGATTAAACTGATCCTCAATACCACAAGTTTTAAAAAGAGATTTAATATAAGGCTTCGTTTCTCTTGTTTCTACTTAGCTGGTAGATAGGACCAAACCAAGGAATTTGAATTGCAAGAAGCTCTGAAGGCCACACAGGGGCATCCCACTGCCCGTGGGATTTAAAACCACAAGACGGCCTATTACCAGAAGAGGATAAACAGCAACTTGCAACCATATATCATCATGCAGTCTTTCTAGCTTGCATGTTACTTCCTTCCATTTTTTTACTATTTTGTGTCAATAAAAATTTTAACTAAATTTGAGATTTTTGTCATTAGCTGAAGCTTGTTTCAACTCTTGCAACATCAGTGAAACCAGTCTAGGGCTTGCAGCTCACAATTTACATTTGACTATCCTTGGATGGATTGAAAACAACTACAGCAGTCAGCAATTCTAGCCGGCGAACAAAAAACAAACCACCTCCTTTCTAGTATTTTTTTTAAATGTGCTGTTTGGTCTACAGGACAAGAATTGTGAACTCTGTAGCTACATACAAACACACACATCCCTATAGAAGAAATACGTTGGTTTTTTCCTGGAATTTTTTTATTGTGGGTGTTTTTAAAAAAAAAAAATCAAAACAAAAAACACACCCCCCCACACACAGAGCAAGTTAGATCAGCTTCACTGATGCCAACACAGCTGTGCTGATTTATACCAAACTGAATTTCTGTCCCATCTAGTAGAAACATCACTGTGAACCTGTTGTGTTTTTCCCCAGCACAGTACTGCACTGTTCCTTACTCTTCATTCTTTTTCAAAGCTAGTTTTTAATACGGATATTTTATGTTAAGTTGCCACACTTCCCATATGCTACAAATAAGAAATCTGAAGTTGTATTTCAGAATTATTGAGAATATTATCAGTGATGATTCATGGGTTTAGGGTCCCACCTCCAATTCCCAAAAAACCTCAACACATATTGGAATAACAAATCATGGTATGAAGCTAGAGATTAGTTCTCTTTCTTGTGCTTTCCTACTTGTAAACTAGCTCATTTCAGTTGACTAACATTATTGCATAAAGACCAAGAAGTACTTTGTATTTCTGTAGTTCCTCCACAGCTAAATCAAATTCAAGCTGTCTGTATTAACTTTGTTAAGCCATAGATCAATTCCCAAGACACAATATCCAAGTACTTTGTTAAGTGACGCTACCTACCTAATAATCAAAGACCTAATAAACAGACTCTAAAGTAAGTCATTAACAGCTACATATGGCTAAGCAGCATTGGGACCTTTCTTAATCACTGCATCTGGCATCACACAAATGAGAAGAATGAAATATTTCAAGCATTTATTTATTTATTTACATAAAGTTAAAAGGCAACAAATTGTCAGGATAAGAAATGCAATAGAAAAGCCAAATGTATGTACATCCTGTGAAAGTCACTACTATTCAAAGTGAGAGACAGTGAATGCCAGCCACAGAAACATAGTATTTTAGGTAAAAAATTCTCTGGATGAGTCACTGTGTGTCCTATTGTTCAATGACCCAACTGTATTATTACTTGTTCGTGTTTGTATCTTCCTGAGATGGAACTCCTCATACTCTTGCAGTAGCAAGTCTCAGCAGCTCTTCACACTAGCATCAGCCAGCATCATCACTGAGCGAAGGCTGTCCCCACATATTGATTCACACCCCGCTGCTGGCTCCTCCTTTGAGCTGGCACACACGTTTGTGAACCTGCATCAGCAACCGGATTAAACTGATCAAAATTAAAACTAGCTCGACAAGAAAGAAAAGTATAGTTTCATTCAGATCAGCTTCCCAATTCAAATCACTATATAGCTATACAAACACTTGTGAAGCTCTACAGGGATCTGAACTGGGATGAGGACACAAAATAAGCTGCAGAAGCAAGTCAGGAGTGCATCTTTAAGAGGAGTCATTTATGCGAGCATTAATTATCTGTGAAACCGCAGTCGAAAGGCCTAAGTTTAATAATGTCAGTAGAGCCTGCTGAAATACAGTTAAATTTTGCCACATTGGTAGAAACTTAGCCATGGTAAATAATGAATTGAAGCTGCCTATATGTACTGATCAGCTGCAGAACACAACAAATTAGCTTGACTGCTGTGGGCAGAATTTCATATTGAATGACACAAAAAAAAAAAAGATTAAACTTCCTGCTGTCAGATTTGGCAGGTCATTGAAGAACTTGCCCAGTTCATTTTTATTTTAATTAATAAATAAGATTTACTGTTCATCCACATTCTGGCCTTCCAAGAAAAATACCGTTCTTCTCCCCTGTCCATTCTACCTCTAAAAAAGTAATTTGAGAACAGTATACAGGTCTAGAAAACTTTTACTTCTATTCAGCATTTCTGAATTCAGCATTTCTAAACAGCCAACCTGGATTACAATCATATTTCTTCAACAATAAAATACCCATAACTACCCAACTTTTATTCATACTCACATGAACTGTAGTAACACTGGTTGTACAGACGAACTGCTATAGTTAATAGTCCGTCTTCAAGCAAGAGGTCACACTAGATTATCACAATCTACCCTTTAAATATACCAATTTTTCACATCAGTTTTTCTAGGTAGACTTGAATGAGAAAACTTATTTTCTACTTCCTACATCTAGTCCAAGGAAGCTGAAGTTTTTCTTAGGATTCTTTCAACCTAAAATACCATTTAATCATGTTTTTGTCAATCAGAAGGCACCGTAGAGTATGAAAGGTTATTGGTTTTGAAATAAAAGATTGAGGAAAACCATGTATAATGAAATCACATGAACTGGAAAAATTCTTGAAGCAGTTCCAGGAGGTAGCAGGGAGGGGGAATCTGAATTCCATTTGAGTTGGCTTGCTGGTTTGGGGG
>NW_009598741.1:29028-38421 GCF_000690535.1 Cariama cristata
TGTTGTTTTTTTTTTTAAATGTGAAAAGAAGCCATCTCCATCTACCCATTTTATGCAGAACACCATTTGGATTTCATTAACAACTTAAGAAAAAAAAAAGTCTCCAGAAGTTATCCAGTCCTGCTGCATTCCTCGTCTACGTTCAGTTTCCCTGGAAGATAACAGACGATTAGCCTGTGAGGAAAGGTGCAAGACCAGCACCATGGAGAAAAAACTCTGATATAGTAAGTTGGCACCAGAGAGATACAGGCAAAAAGCCAGTGTATTTTATTTTTTTTTATACTCCTGAAAAAAATCTAAGCAATCTTTGAAAGCATTACTGATTTGTTCAGTATTTTGGTTCTGGGTCAAGAGTAAGAGGGAGGCAGAAGAGCTTTCTTCAGAAAAATAATCTTCTTATTATTCGTTTGCATCAGAAAGCATGCATATGTTTTCATAATGTCTCTTGCTCAATCCAATTACACAAAAATTACCACTTATCATGACAGTTCTTGCATACAACAACCCTTTGTGGGACTAACCCAGAGCTCAGCAAAAAGAACATGAGATTCTCCTGTGACTGAAAAGGAATCAGGATCTTCTATCACCTGGACTGAAGGAAGAATCACAGAAGACGCATGTCGGGCTATGATGTACACCAAATACTTGAAAAAATGGGCCAAGTTTAGCACAAATGAGATGCTGGTCAATGATGGTCAAGAATTTGTCATTGAAATTCCTCAAGAATTTTTCAAGCTTTAGGCTGCATGCTGCATTCAGTCAGCCCACGTGCATGCTTGTGAAACCTTACTTGAAAGCAAACTGCAACAACATATAGCTCCACTCTTCAGAAAGTCCAGGGCAGGTCACAGATTTTTATTTTACACAGACATTTCTTACAGTGTTTATTCCAAAGTATTTAAAAGTGGGGCAATTCTAAAGTAGTGAAACAAATTCCTATAAGCAAAAAAAAAAAGTTTAGAAAGAATAAAAAATGGTTTCTCACATATATAATAAAATACTAAATTAAAAAAAAATCCAAATACATAGAAAGGAAAAAGTATTTAATTCTTTCTGAAGGAAAGCAGGAAGTTAAAAAAGAAATTTAAAAAGAAATTCAGGTAACCCTGTAACCTCCCATAAGAGGGGAGGCAGCCTCCTGTGGAAAGATGTTATAACAAACAAACCACCAAAAAAAAAAAAAAAAAATCAAGAGACTGTCAAGAGAGTTTCCACTGTTTCACCAATTGCCTTGAGGGAATGCATTTGATTATACCTTTCCTCTATCACCAAAGGTAACAAGAAAATACCATGGCTACTTGATGTGGGACCTTTATTTTATTTTCTCCATCTTGCAACTAATCAACTTAGTCAATTCCAAAAGAAATAAACCAAAAAAAGACTGCAGATTTCTTGCCAAGTCTAAGTCTGAAATATAAGGTTCTACCACAGTACCATCTGCAAGTGAATTCAGGCAGTAACTTCCGAAGCGAGAGCAATGACTGGCACAATTAAACATGATTATCCTTGTCTGGCCCAACGTTTATATACCTCATAGGCCCACATTTCCAGAATGAAAATTATCTTTGAAACTGAAGACACCCATAAGCTTTGTCTGAAACCTCAAAGGCTGCACTAAGACATACCACCTAAAGAAATATAGGGGATTCCTCATGAGCATTATCCTTGGCATACAGCCCAAATACTGCAGTGACCAAACGTATGTCTCCTCTTGCAATCCATAAAACACTCCAACCAAAGTTTTCTCTCAGGTATCTATGTCTTACACTAAAACACTGCATGCCTTTTTAATTCTATGATTTCGATTTAGTTGTCCCATCTGCTAGAAGTATTTTAATACAATGAGTCTTTTTATATCCTAATATCAAGGTGATGTTACCAATTAAGTTCTGCTGTGGCCATCCGTAAAAGGAAGGAGGGAGGAAAGAAATAAACATGAATATTTCTTTATTAATTTTAAACAACTTGGATTTCAACCAGGACTTCAGTGACGGAAAAAAGAAAATAATTAATAGATTTCTACTCTACATGGATTTCTCTAGGAGAAGTAACATTGAATCATTTTTAAATTCAGAAAGGTTTCAGATCTTGTGAAATGTTTGGCTTTGAATTAGAATGCTTATCAAGAGAATTTTATACTGGCATGATTCAGGACTTTATCCAAAGACAAACTTTCAATTTAGTAAATTGCTTAAGAAATTCAAGTCTATGAAATAAAATAATGGCAATCTCTTCAAAATTTCTTTACATCTTCACGTTCACCCTCAAACTTACAGAGCATGTAAAGTGTTACCCCTTTGACAATACATGAACTAGAAGCAATTTTTTCCTTTAACTGACCTGATGTTATCTAAATATGGTAATGGTCTGGGTTTTCCCAAAAACAAAATACATAAAAATAATAAATCAAAAAACTCTACACACTCAGCCTTCATGGCAATTGGAAGACTATGGAACACAATTACAGGGTGGGTTTTTTCTTTAAAAAAAAAAAAAAAAAAAGGATGGAAGCACCGAAGTATGAGACATTATAAACCAAAACCTACTGTTTAGCTCAATGCATGTATCACTAAGCAAGCACCTAAGAGGCCTACTGAAGGATTTTCTGATGTCAGTCTCAACAGTCAAAGACTAAAGTCAAAACCATAAACACAGGACTCGCAACTAGGAGACAAGCTGGATATTCATACTCACACTGCCTTACTATTTACAGGATTCAGTCTTGTATTTGTAAACCACCTATTTACCACACTTATGACACAGAAAATGAAATTTAATTTAACTAGTGGCATGGGTCACAGCCACAATGAAAACAAACTCTGGCCTATAAAAAAACAATTAGACTCAGCAACTTTGGCAGGCTGTTGAATTATCCCATAAAATCCACATCTCAACCCATGAAATGTTAATAATGGGTTTCTTTTAAACAACATTCTGCAGGAATTTCTTCTGCAGAGATTGAATTTTCTCCGTAGTAGCTATGCTTACCATAGACCTTATAACAAGCTTCTGTTGTTGAACGATGGTTTCAAAAAGACACTGTTTTGGCTAGCAACTGTGTTTCTAGGTCTCAGCCTGAAAATAAATGTTGGGAAAATTGGAGGCCAGAGGAATCCTTTCCCCCATGACCTTGCATACTATTTATAAAAATAATCATATGGTTAGGACATTCAGTCAATCTTAAAGAAGAGAAGTTTTAAACTAGGAACAACACATGAAATACGCAATTAATACATTATACTACTTTGCAACATCTGTCTCCTGAGTGCAAGTTAGGCCCCTACTGAAGGCTACGAAAAAACCCGATATGCAGTGACCCTTCTGCAAGTATCTGCTCAGTTATTTTCAATTTCAGTTTCTTGAGTTCCTATTTATCATGAGAACGGACAGAGATTTTACAGAGAATTTTCACACAAGTCAAAAAACAATGAATTTCAGACTTCTACCCAATAAACTATATTCTAATGATACACACTTTTTCCAAGGGGAAGAACAGGATGTACCTGAGGAGCAGGATTAAAAATCTTTACTATTTACCAACACCAATTTGAAAGCACACTGGTAAACACTTCATACATCATCCCTCGTGTCTCAATGAATTCACCTCACATTCACATTGGGCTTCCTAGCAACTCTTCCTTTACAAATACATTTTTCCTTTTACTGAAAACAATAATGAGAATGAGTCATTTCTGTAGAATACAGTCCTTCACATACACCAGATGCCTAATGTTGCATGCTGTGAAGAAAAAAAAAAACAACCCTAATGCCTACTCAAATTGCTGTATTTATCACAGAAGTCTGTCAGCATTTTGCATCTTTGTAAATGTTTTCTTCAGAACGTTTGAATTTTTTTTGAATGTTAAGATCTTAATATTGCTTGTCAAAATGCACTACCAAGTTCTGTAAGAGCTAACATCTAATTAGCTCAGTTACTAGCAGCTTGAGAATACCGCCCAAACAATGTCCCAAAATTAAGGCCTTTTAACTAAGAAGTAAAACAAATGGAGGGGAAAAAAAAACCTCAAAGCTTTAGAACTGAGAAAACGAGCATTTCCTTATGTTTTCAAGGCTTTCCTTTCCAATTCCATTGAATCTGTTCCAATAAACAATTGCTTTTTATATATTTTTGATGTTATCTTTTTAAACCAGTTCTTACACTACTTCTATAAAAACCAAGCCTGACTAGCTAGCTACATGCAGAACAGATAAGTAGAACCCCTGTCCCCTTCGTTCTTCTCTGTAACTAGTGGAGCCTAAGTACATACATCAAAAATTCAGCAGTGAACAGAGAACTGAAGTCGACTAATTCACTCTGATAAAATTATACAACTGTTGTGTGGGATGTTCAACCAATCACTGCAAAAATCTTAGGAAGTTAGGTTTTATGAAATGCATGCCTTTTTTTAAGAATAAGAGGATAACAACAGAGCCCAGTTCCACCTTTACTCATTTGGTTTCCTTACAGAGGTGTTTCATTAACCAGCTCATTACAATTACAGCAGCCTGATGTTATTAGATGAACAACTTAAAATAAAGGTACTTGCCTATAGCCACACATTACGTGTAAGGCAGAACAGAACAATGACATAGTAACAGACAGACACAGATGCTGTAGATCCTGAATTATTCATTACCTATTCAATACAAAATAAAGTGGTCCTAGAAAATTAATTTTAGTGAGAAAGGAATGATATTTTTAAGACATCTCTACAAATTATTTATTTCGTCTACAAACCATATATTCAGCAGTTGCAAATAATTAAGATGTAAAAGTAAAGATTAAAAAAAGTGTTTAATCAGTTCCTAACTAGATAAGTATGTCAGATACCACAAAGGATGGCACTACTTTAATGAAGAAAAACCAACAAACATTCAACACACTGAAGAAAACAAGAAAAGCATTTAACATCAATTAATTTCAAACAATAATAGAGTATTTCAAGTAACGTTTTGTACACTTGCAAGAGCCATTTTGGATTTTGAAGTTAGTTGTAATCTAGAAATAATCTAATTGTAAAACCTAAACAGCAGTGCAGCTGTGTACTTTCAGTCTCATTTCCATAAGTACTAAAGCAGCCTATTTTTGCTCTTATTTTCATTTAGAACATTAAGACTCTAAAAACTATTCTGATGGGATTACACAGAATACAGTTGCTATTTTCACAGCCTGAGCTATCCAAACAAGAAAAACGTTTTTACCATAGAAAAAGAAGGAAAAGATCTTTAGAACAACAGTAGCAGTTACAAACACCGACATAAACTCCATCTTCAGCATAATAAACGTCACTGGGATTCTCTTTGGGAAAGCTGCAGTTGCAAAACGATAATAATTAGGCTTAACATAGTTCAAAGCCAAATTATGGCAGCTGTACATGCCACAACAAAGAACATTTTTAAGTATCAAGTACACACTTAATTTAACTACAACCAAACTCCAAAATATTTCTGATTTAACAGCAAATTACTCAGAACACTGAACATATCCCAATGCTGCTCTTACCTTTCTTAGCAGCATCTGTTCTCCGTCTTGCTGGCGACACCAGATCCTTTACAATCTGTAGCACTTGAATCATTGCTCGTTAGCAAGATCAAAGAGACTAGATGCTCCTCTAAAATTCCAACAGGTTTCATTACTACATGTTATTACAGGGCTGTCTTCAGTATGCTCAAGCAAAACTGATGCACAAACAACTCATCTACCTTCACAGAAATATTTCTGCCTGACGACCCTACAGGCTAGGGTGATAGATTTAAAGTGACTTCAGCACAAGGAGACAAAAAACTGCAAGCAGTTCTAAATGCATTTCTACAGAACATTTTGAAATTATTTACTGCAGAGAATGCATACTGATTTCTCTAAATAAAGTTTAAAGGAAACATTCACACCACAAAGTAACTAAAGAAAACACCACTTGAAATGAACGCTGACAGATGCAATGTACTCCCCTAGGCTCAGTATCTAAGAAGGATGTCTGCATCCTCTTTTAAAGTCTGTCTCAATTCATGAAATTTCATGTAATGCTTTAAGAGAGCTACCGGTGCAGTGTAGAGCCAGCGTCAGACCTACTAACAGAATTAAAATTAAATCCGGCTTGCTCAACTCCATCAGGCACAAGCAGGCACCTGCTAAAGAGAATCATTCGGTTCCTCTTCTCCCCCCTTTTCTCCCCCCTTCAACACACACCTCTGACACCCTTGTACGTGACGGGAATCCTTGCACACCAGGAGGCACGCTGGAAATCCTGGGAGTATTTCAGCCGTTCTTCTCTCTCCCACCACCAGAGGCCCAGAGAACTATTTCAGCTAAGGTATTATCATTACTTCTGTCAGGTAATTTTAAGCAGACAAATTGCAGTATGTGCCCAACAACATTTTTTAATGCCATTTGGAAAATGTACAAAGGCACTTCAAAAGTGCCTTCTGTCAAACCCTCTACAGAGCTAACACAAGAAAAAAGAAATCATGAGAAATCATGTTTTATACGATCGCATTAAATAACTGTCAGCCTTGAAGCGGCTCTGTAAATGCTTTAGGAAACTGAATTCCAATACAGCATCGTGAGGCCTTGCCTACACGAAGAAAGCAAATTAGGAAGCCAACTACATTTTCCAAAAACCATAACATTAAAACAAACCACAGGCCACAATCTAGGCACAGCAAGACGTATCCTCTGGCCTTTAGACCTTCTGTTCCCATTGCTCAAGCATTAGATGGTGAGAGGGAGAGGTCATCTCTTTCCATTTCCAGCTGCTGATCACAAGCATTTCAGATTTTAGATTTGCTGGCATATTTATGCACACACATGTCAGTGTCTTGAAATACACACAGCATAGGCACAACAAACTATTTCTATTATGTCAGTCTCATTTACAGCCTGCCCATTAACCCATCTCTGCCAGAAGTAACAGCAACCCAAACTACTATTGTATTTGGTTTGGTCTCATTTACAGCCTGCCCATTAATCCATCTCTGCCAGAAGTAATAGCAACCCAAACTACTATTGTATTTGGTTTGCCAAAACAAAGACAAGTAAAATCATTCTCTCTGTTAAGCTGCCCAATTTTTTCTCCCACCCTGCAAATTTTCAAGTGTCCACTCAATAGGAAGCTTGTAGACATACTGTAAAACTGTAACTTACCTCTTCCTGAAAAAGGACTCTTCAAACCATTAGAAACAGAACTCTCAACTTTCTATATTAAGAATAATTTCTAACTTCTGTATCTAAACTTCAATTCCAGGTTTCAGACAAATACTTCACATGTAGAGAGGCAAGGAAAAGATTACGATAAATAGATGTTTCCAGAACAACTATAATTTCAAACATTTAAATAAGATGTAGAATGCAGTGTTGCCTGGCAAAGCTGACCTGAAAGTCCTTTACTTAATAGTCCAGTCCACAAAACTCCTGCTGTAAGAACTTTTCCACTATTATCTTGCCATGGTGCATTCTTTCTTTATTTAGTTGGGTTATCAAACAATTTGTCTTCCAGTTAATGATACAAACTCAAAGGAACAGCATTACTTACAGCCATATTACATTGTGGATTTCCTCTAAAACGGTGGCTTTTAAGTTTACGGTTCACAGAAGAACACAACTACCTTTATAGCACCACTAAACTTTTGATGGTCCTTACATAAACATATTAAGGACAGGAAAAAAAAAGGAAGAAAAAAAAAAGTCAGGTTGAATAAAATCTTCAGTAATAACATCTGCTTAACCAACTAAAGCATGAGTATACATTGTGGATCTTGAAGCTGATTTTTAACTGAAGTAGATTATCTCATTTCTACAGCAAGGTTCTCAAGTACTGGAATAAGGAGAGGAGGGTGGACTGACAAAGAGTAACAGTGGGGAAGAGAGAAAGAAACTGAATGCATGCTTTGTACTTGCTTTTGTGTTAAAATTACTAAAAAAAAAAAGAAATGAGGCACTTCAGTAGCTAGGAATTAACACCCAGGAAGGGGTTACAGCTATTCCCAACTACGAAAAGGGAAGTTGCTTCCTTCTTCCAAACTATCCCTTGTCCTGCTGGTAACAAATAGGAGTAACTGGAAAAGGACTCTTGGATGATTTGCAGGTCTAGCAGCCTATGGCGAGAATACAAAACCAGTACCAACTAAAGTTTGCAGAATAGCCTTTAGAAAGGCTTTCATCCCACAGTCACCAGTATCTCTCTCTCTCTACCAGCGGTAGGGGTATTTTAAACAGTTGAAGCCTGTTCTGAGCTTTTAAGAGAGGCACAGAAGAACTTCAGGGCTAGAAATCATTTTCACACACACCTGCCTCCCTCGACATGAAATCATCTCCAAAGATGGTATGCACAGTAGTTTCCCTCTCCTCGTTGTTATGGAAATTGTCATGTAGAAAGAAACTGGAAAAAAACCAAAGCTTTAAAATTAATTTAGGAAAATGTAAACAAGTTTACTAAACATCCTGCATGGAATGTAAAGAAAGAAAGCAGTGCAAGTCTGAAGCAGAGCCATGACGTTCATGATAAACAAACTTAGAGAAATCACTCAAACTTTGAAGAATTATACAATAAGCTTTGTGGCTGCTATTTCTCTCTCCTCAAATCTGCCAAGACAATAACACTAAACCTGCTTTACAAAAGTGTCAATATGAAAAAGACTTCAAGAAACAAAACACACTAACTAGCTAAATCATGTAATTTCATCTGTTACTCATGAGTGGTAACTTGGTTAAAGTTCACTCTCATCTTTGAATCATGAAAGCTAACTGGTATTTCCATAGAACCTGTCACTACAACTGCCATCTCTGAGACCACATCCTAACAAAACACAAACTGTGAGCAAGGATATTAACCAATCAAAAGTTCACAGCAATTCTGACACAGACACACAAGGAAAACCAAAACCAAAACACATCATAAATTTAGTGTAACAATTTCAGTAGATTCTGTTCAAGGAGAAATGTAGTGTTACGTATTCCGTGTATATCACATGAATTTCTGCTAAGCATTTTTCATCTTCGACAGCTAGTTTGCTAAGCAATATGTGCTTGATGATGTACTCATATTTTGTTTTTATTCCTTAACTTCAAAATTATAGGGAACATAGAAATCATGCATATGTTACCAACGTGATGAAACATGTTGGTATGAGAAGGAGCTGTTAACCAGGATGGGATTTTATGGAACATCATATGCAGCCCTTGACCCCTCCTAACCATAATAAAAAGAATGACCTGCATCCTGATTAGTCAGCTATCATCACTCAAAATAAAAATGCTTCCCTTAACATAATTAACAGGTCTTTGAAAGTGGTTCTTTTTCATAAAGCATATTGCCAGGAGGTAACATATTTACAGCACAAAAGATGCTGCAGAAGTATGGCTCAGTGAGTATTTGTCAAATGACACTTTGAAAAGGA
>NW_009598741.1:38452-38712 GCF_000690535.1 Cariama cristata
GGAGGGAGATATCAGAATTTAATTTTGAGGAAAACTTCATATTTTCTCTTTTACTCTCTTCCTATAATCTGTAATATTTATATATTCATGGCATTCTGTCTAGGCTTTTTTAAAAACATCAAGAACCCTCAGGGTAATCCCAGGCAGCATTGCAGTTACCCAAAAAAGTGCCTGCTTCTTGTGCCCTCATTTACAGAAAGAAAGATGTACAAGCCAGTAATAAAAAAAAAAAAAAAACACACCACACTAAAATGGCTTTG
>NW_009598741.1:38740-44530 GCF_000690535.1 Cariama cristata
TGCACACATTTCATTTCAGATGCAAAGTTATTGTGACCGTTCTTTTTCCATCTCACATCAACCTGAACCATCCCGAATTCAGGCTGCATGCAGATTTTTTCGTGACAACTCCACAGAAATCTGTGCAGATTTGTCTTCATAATCCTACCTTATGCTCCCCATAGCCAGAGTTATTTATGTCCTTTTCCCTACCTGCTAGACTCTAACATTTCATTTCAGATGCAAAGTTATTGTGACCGTTCTTTTTCCATCTCACATCAACCTGAACCATCCCGAATTCAGGCTGCATGCAGATTTTTTCGTGACAACTCCACAGAAATCTGTGCAGATTTGTCTTCATAATCCTACCTTATGCTCCCCATAGCCAGAGTTATTTATGTCCTTTTCCCTACCTGCTAGACTCTAACCATGGTTAAGATACCAAGCTTTCAGGCCTGACACACCCAGAGAAACAGCCCATAACACAAGGCCAGTAAGGTACCGGCCCAAGATCCAGTCCTGTTGCTACCCCTTTCAACGGTAGCGGGATCAAATCTTGCCGCTATCGTCTAGAAAGCGGATAAATACACACACAGAACACTTCTTCTTGACTCTGTTTAGTTCTGCGAAAGAGCAAAGCCTGACATTACAGGCAGGAGATGAGGATTTACGAGAGCAGAGGGGCCATTTGCTCTTTGGATCTTTCTTTCTACGTCTGCAAAATACAGATGGTGTTTCGATATGTCACAAACTCAGTAGGATCATTAATAACAAGGGCTGTAAAAAGTCAAGTACCACCAAAAGTGAAGGCAGCTGCTCTTAATGACCAATCTGAATGTTTGCTTTAAAAGCTACAGTTTCAGAAACCACACATAGCAAAACTGCTTCATCTTCCCTCCCATCTTAACAAAGGGGCTCAGAAAATGAAGATTTTCTTCTAAGGAACGACAACTATTTCACAAGCAGGAGAAAAGTTTTCAACAACAGATTAGTTTAAAGGATTAAGGAAATACAAGCAAGGCACATTAGCCAGGAAAAGTTTCTTTAAATATCAAAGAGAAGGAACAGTATATCGTAAAAACATTTGCATAGTGAGTTCACAGTAAAAACTGCGTATTTCTTGCAAAAAAATAATAAATGCTGATAAAGTCTACCTAGCAGCTAAGCCCTGGCAATACTCTAAGTATCAACAGAAACATTTTGGTTTATGATACTCCTCTCTGACTTTTCGTGTCACAATTAGTCTTCAAATTAGTCTCTCAAAATAAATAGGCATTGACCTCTATGACACTCAATATATCATGATACAAATTATTACTAAAGCAGCTATGAAATAGGTTATCTATCCTTTCTCACTAATATTTTTAATTAATTTTTCAATCTATGAACTGAAGCCTCTAGTTTTCATTAAGCTTTAAATAATATACTGAAATTGGAATAGGAGAATTCTAGAGTTCCAGATCGATAATTAACTCTCCCTATAAATCTCCGCAACTTTAAATTCTGATCTTCATTATTTTCTACAGATTATTCTTTGACAGTGATGCACTAAAGTGAACCATGAAAAAGATAAAAAAGAAAACCCTAATGCTCTCAAGAAATCATATGTGGAATTCTGGTAGCCTTTCCTATGAAAACGTCTGCACTAGTGATATGACTCTATTACTCAAGGCATGCATCTTTCAAAGATGACTGCTTTTGGCTATGCATTTTGCAAAGTATCCATAAAAATAAATAAATAAATATCCTCACAGTCTTCTGAATGGTCTTACAGAGTCAGTCAGTAATGGCTTAATCCAACAGAATCTGCATTCACTTAGGAATTTTTTTTTCCCCGTTCATTTTTAGCATTTTTGCTACCATTTTCAAACCATGAAAGTACGGCT
Organism: Cariama cristata; assembly: GCF_000690535.1. NCBI lineage: Eukaryota > Metazoa > Chordata > Aves > Cariamiformes > Cariamidae > Cariama > Cariama cristata. The sequence continues at coordinate 40,606 of NW_009598741.1, forward strand.
GTAGTTTTTAAAACAAACTGATGTAGATATATGAACCTGTTTTAGAGGACAGCTTCTTGGGAGCAGAGAGTACCTTGATCTAGAGGCTGGAGAAGTAATAAACAATTATAACAGAAAGCTATTTAAGGGAACACTGAGTAAGGAGGATGAGAGGCATTTGTTCACATTTTTTAAAGTCTGTTTTTCTTTCTACTTTAAACATACAAGAAAGCTGCTCATTAAATTCAGGATGATGATGGAGAACTTCAATAAATGGTCAATGAAACTAATTCCACCTGTTCCAAGCAAAAACTTATGAACCCAAAAAAGAAAATCAAACGCTAGAAATGGGGAAACGGGAAGACAGAAAAACATACAGCTATGTTCAGCAGACGTTATTGCACACAGTAAAAGAAACTACACATTACAAAATCCCATCACTGTACAATACTCTTACTGTTATTCTTCTTACACTATTCACATTATTTTTTACCCCCTTAGCTCGTGCTACAACATGTTCTGCAAGTGGATCTAGATTATAACAAGATAGATGGTAACTCTCCCAGAGAGCCACAATGAAGCCAAGGGAACTGCCCATGTAGTTCATTTCTATCATCCTCCTGATAACAGATGCTAGACATTAATAGAGATCAAGATCAGAAGTTCATGTTCAAAAATGTCTTGATGTACTCTTCAAAAAACAAAAAAATACATGCACGTTTATTTTTTTACCTCCTAATAGATGTGTTTTATACCTATCACCTCCACGAGAAAAATAAGAGCACTGCTTAGTCTTCACTCATATATTTACTGTAAAACTGTACCATGACATTTAGACATACAAGTGCATCTAAACTACATATTTAGCAACAGTTTAAAACGCTTCTCAAAGCTCTTAGATATTTAACCTGTACAGACTTGTCAAAAGGAATAGCTTCGGCTACAGCACAGACCTCCTTAGATACAACAGAGAGGTATCTCACGTCTCTTGGAACTATGTGCTTAGGACTGTGTTAAGCAAGCTACATAGATGTTATGATAAAAAGTAACTATGAAACCACAGATTCTTATTATGGATCTTCAAATTTCTCCTATTTCTTTCTCCTCTCACACCCATGCCCTTCAAAGGACAAAAGGCAACTTTATAAGGCACACTAGCTAGTAAATAAAGAAAGCAGCAACAAAGCAAGTGGTATTTTCCCCCAAAAAAGTTATATCTAAGCAGCGCATTTTAAACATGTGATAAAAATAAGGTTTCTTTTAAAACAGGAGGAAGAAAGAGTATGTTAGTACAAGATCTCATCTCAGTGAATGCACATACCCCATCGAATTTCTCAGTCTCCCTCACATTACAGTCCAAATCTTTATACAGTTTTAGCTGCCAATGATAACTATTTTGGGGAAAAAGTTTCATACCAGAAGTCTCAAAGAGAAACCGAACATTTATGAAGTTGTAGTTACTACAACAGAAAAGTTTTAGAAGATTTTTCCAAACAATATGCTGCGTTTCCTGCATATGCAGCATTCTAAACAGAATACGCAGCAATTTTGCATTTCCTGGATTAGGATCATGGCTGTAGTATTAATCAACAGATTTATCTTCAAGCTAAAGGATATTATTAAACATAAACCTTAGCATACAGAAAGAAGCCATACTAGTCATTAAAAGATTTTCTTTCTTTTTCCAACAATAAACAAAAATCAAAACTATTACTATCTTGCATATGTCAATACCAAAGTCAAAGTAAATTCATTAGCTTAATCTGGCAAAGACTGATAAAAGTGAATGTGTGTTCAGGTCAAAGAAGAAAAAAAAAAAAAAGATAAAAACTTTGTTATTAATTTAAACCCTTACTCGGTTTCCTATTGAAAAGGATGTGAATGAGATTATTAATCTCTTACCTCCTTGAAGCAAAGAAAAAGTACAGAATTCTGTGCATCAGTGTTAGCATGATTAAATCCTTTACTGCACATAACATTTCTATGCTGATATTTAAACCAGGTAATAAAATGCAGCTGTCCACAGCCACCAGGCAGAATATCAAGCCTTATTAGTCCACTGCAAAATACGCAGTACTTTTATTAAGCCCATGTATTCGCAGGCTTAATTTGTGTAGCAAATAGTCTATGGTATTGCTTTCTCTCCCTGTAATAAAATCAAAATTTTTAAAACAAGTTTTCAAAGACTTTGTAATAGGCTAATTAACACTGAAGACGTGTCTACTCCCACAAATACAGCTTACCTATTCAAGAGACACACGCTAGGGAAGACAGAACTTAGTGCTTCACAAGTAACTGAAGGAAATTAGCCTGAAGGTCACACAGAGCAGAAGTGATCCACCATCCTTTGAAAGTAACCGTACCTGGGTTTGCGTGCTTACTGCAGTTGTGTTCTAATGGGAGACACCATTAAATGTTCACTTTCAGACTTCTGCTTCCTGCTTCATTCACTCAGAAAATGCGGTCTTTTAAAACACATTTAAACTAACGTTTTTTTAAAAAAATCCAAGCTTAGTACTTGAATATGACAATCATGTTAACCATGACTACTTAAGGTTAATGCTAGACTTGTATTTGAGATATGTATTCTGGTTAAGTGGCTGGCTGTGTCTATCTTTATGGTTATCTCTGTTTTGCCTCTGTTCTTACGAACGGATTTATTTAGTAGTGCGCTGTAACTAACGTGTCACGCTTGCTTCATAGCCAATCCTATTTCTCATAAAGTATAGGCATGCCTTGGTTACTAACAAAGAGTTCTTCTGTTCCATCATCATTTAAAAAAAATGAGGGAAACACCTGGGCATCATAGCAACACTGCTTGCAGATAAAACTATGCTAGATGAAAGCAGGAAGCAGCAGTGTGAAATAGGTTTCTTTTTTCAGTTTCACTTTAAGACAATCAAACTATTCAAATGAAGAACATGCTACTGACCTATTACAAGGGCAAAGATAGAGGAATTGTACATGCTTTAGTGACTCAGTCCCAGTTTCTGCAGACAGAAAACCGCAGTACATTTACTGTTCTCCATGCTTTCTCTGTAGCTGTAGAGAAATTCAAATCACGTCAAGTTTCAGCCAACAGTTGCCCACAGTCCAGACAAGAAGGGACTGAACTGTACCACTGTACCCACTATTATAGTCAGGCATTGTAATCCACTATTTGAACTACCAGTGGTACTACACTAGTGCTGAAAGAACAGAAAAAGATGTGCCATCATCCTTCATTTGCAGTAGATTTACCCTTGACCTTGATCCGTTAGGTTTCACTGGACAACACACAGGTAACCTGGCCTTGCTATACCATCTTGTAGGATCACTGAATATACAGCATTAAACAAAAACACAAATTAAGAATTAGTTCTCAAAAATGGATATTCCACTTCATGCCTTACAGTGAGTTTCACATAAATATTATTTCTTTTAATTTGTTTTAATTTATGGGGAATAAATAAATATTGAAATGTCACTAGAAGTGACTCAGTCTTTGCTCTAAAAAGAAGTACTTTCCTACCACATAGTTAAAGTAAAAACTACAGATATTTTTGTCACTGCTTCTGGCATAGAAAAGAGTATGGTGAGGAGAGAAAGTAGGGAGGAAATAAAAAGCAAAATTGACACTTTTCAGTTTGTACCTTATCTTCTCAAGGCAAACTATAAACCTAATTTTTCCTCTCCCATCCTCCAAGACCAACCCCAATGTCCTTCAAACACTCTTACAGTAACTTGCTGTAACTGGGGGGAAAAAAGAAGCAGCTAAAAGCTTGTCTAGTTTTTACAACCAGATATAAAGTAATGTGAAATATAACTGCTCTGAAGCATGCAAGGCAAGCAGGGTCTGTAGAATCGCCTGCATACAAAGTATGGCTGTAGCACAACATCACTGCTAAGAACAGAGAGCTGCAGCTGACAGGCATCACCTTCAAAAAGTAAGTTTAGGAGAGGGCAG
>NW_009598741.1:44561-46548 GCF_000690535.1 Cariama cristata
TTATGTCATTATAGTGTTTGTACAAGTCAGAAATAGTAGCATCACAAAAAAAACCCCAAAAAACCTCCTCGTATAATGCTGTACAAAATGCTACAAAAAAAAAAGGAAAAAGCTTTATATCAAATGCAACAGAACACATTCTGGTGACAGACTTATTTCCCTATGTCTCTAAAACTTCTGGGAAGTCTGACTTCTGCTCAAAAGAGCTCTGAGTGAGCCTTTCAGCACTTTACCAGGGAATGAAGCAGGTTTTCAAAGAGCTTTTCAAGGGTGAAACAGAAAGACTGCATTCAAGAATCCCCTCCTATGGCAAACCAAAGTGCTTTATTAAAACAAAGTGTCCTTTTATATTAGTGATCTATTAGACTAATGACTGCACTGGCCAAAAGCACTGGAGATTCTACAGCATGGTGCTATGCCTTCCATTCCAGAGAATAATTATGTTACACAAAATAAAAGAAGGGGAAAAGGATAAGAAAAAACAAAGAAAATAAGAAAAAGAAACCACAATGCACCAGCTTCCCAAACCAGCCTGCAAGTCCTACACAGCTTTCCACCCACTTCAAAAATTTTGAGCAGGATAGGTACAGGTTTACCAATAGCCTTGAAAAAATCCCAGTGCTATCTTGTCTGTCTCCCACATAATTTTAAGAATTAAAATGTCTTAATTATAGGGAGCTCTTTCGCAATGAGAGATTAAAGAAACCTTATAATCAGCCGATTGATAAGATATCGCCTAAGTGCAGCTACTTTCTTTACACAAACATCTGCAACCATCCTTTAAACACTGAAAGGACAACAGATTGGATGGTTTAAGTAAAGAAAAGATCTTAAATTTAAACACAGAGACAGTAATCTTGCTGGGATTACTTGCATAACCCCACTTAAGGCAACAACTCCAAATATTTTCCATCCGTGCTGCAAATCAAAGAAGTTGTTTCCTATCAAAAATGGAGTAAAGAATGTCAGAGTAGTTTTTCTTGAAACACAGTCAATTTAGCTTAAAATAACCACACATCTTGTAAATCAGGTGTTTTCTTTCTTGAATATGAGCATATATAGTGTAACATAATATAAAATGAGGATGCAGCTCACTTATTTTTCTTATCTGTGATAAAGTTACACTAATGAGCAGCAACAGTGTCACTTTTCCAACACAGTGGTGCATATTACTCAATCATTTGTAAAAAAAAAGAACAACATGACTCACAACAGGCAAGGAAAGTCCTCTAAATACCTCACTTAACACTGCTGTTGGAAAAGTTCTTCAGCCCATTTCTAATCCTTTATCTGACTCAGCTGTTGTTTTGTGAATTCTCTAATTCAATAGGAAATAACAACACCACTAGGGAGCTTAATACTGCAGCTTCTCAAAAGTCCTCCCTGCAGTAACTAGAACGTTGTTCTGTGCCTACATAGTGCCTCAAGCAAAGAGGGGGGTGCCTACCCAAACATCTACATTCACAGCTCTCGCTTTTCATCTGTATTTTAGCTGTGAGTTTGTTTCTGCATCCTTCCCTCTTTGGAATGTACTTGAACACCACCCTCAACTTATCACAGCATGAATAGGATCCCAGAAATATGAATTGCTTACATAGTGGTGGATACTTGATACTCACTCCAGAGAACAAGGTTACAGTGTTCTTTCGCTACTTAGTCTTTTTGCTGCAGGAGTACTAAAGACCCACAATAAAGGCATTATTGTGCAATGTTCTATATAAAGGAGTACAGACATAGGCGCAAAGACTAAGATTTAAATAAATAAAAAAAAAACCTGTAATGGGAGAATATTATCCTGCCAAAGGCATGTACTTCTCTGTACCTCAATTAGTCGTAATAAATCAGCAGTCCTTACTGGCCATCAATCAAAACAGTGAGAGGCAGACAAATTTAGAAAGATGACTCTCCCCCTCTACATATACACACATAAATAAAACAATTGTTATATATTTTATGTAAGTATAATTTAAAATATAAATAGAAAATA
>NW_009598742.1:0-512 GCF_000690535.1 Cariama cristata
CAGCCTATCACCAAGCCCCAGGTGCTTCGTTGAGCTAAAGGAATCACATATTGCCTGGTAGCATCTAAAAAATGGAAATGGCATCCCATATCATCCCTAAGGAAGCACAAATTATAAATACTACTACTTGATGCCTGCTTGCCAGCGTCAAAAAAAGGTCTGTCTGCTCAGGAATACAAGTGGACTAGGTTGATTCAGTGTGTGCCAGGAAGCAAGTGATAATTTTGTGTTGAAACCGAATTCTGTATGCACCTGCTTTTTTCATTTGCCTCACCATTCTCCACGAGGAAACTCTCTTCCTTCCAGACACAGGGTAGTGATGCCACACTATCTACTAGAAGCTGTCCTTGGCATATGCTGCCCCCTGAGCCGTGCCTTCATCTGCATGAAAATGGCCAGGGAGCATGCTGGCAGTTAAGTAGTAATGGGGAAGTTATTGTGAATGGAGCCTGAAACACAAAGGCAAAAGCGGAACCATGCAGGTTACAGTTATTGAGGAAAGCCTTCCCTGT
>NW_009598743.1:0-5725 GCF_000690535.1 Cariama cristata
AGTTCAAGCTGGGCTTTTACCTTTCTAATGTTCTCTCTGCAAGCCCTGACAACATCTTTGTACTCTTCATGGGTTGCCTGTCCCTTCTTCCAAAGCTGGTAAACTCTGTTCTTGTTCCTGAGTTCCAGCCAAAACACTCTGTTCAACCCGGCCGGTCTTCTTCCCCGTCGGCTCATCTTACGGCACATTGAGACAGCCTGCTCCTGTGCCTTTAAGATTACCTCCTTGAAGAATGTCCTGGACCTAATCCTAGTTCTGAGCTCATTTACATTAAGAATTCATCCTGATGCTGCTGTGTGGTCGTTGTCCCTCCACCCTCCTAACAGCTGAACCATCTGCACCCCTCCCAGCTTTCCTCAGGACAATGCTTAAGAACAGATTTAAATTTTAATGACTTCAGATAATTCTGAAACAACTGTGGAAAGCAGAAGGAAACCAGCAAAAGACCTTGATTGTCTCTGGAGTTAATAGCCCAAATTAAATGAAATGGGAATAATTTTAAGAGTCTAAAAAACCGTATGGATAGAATGAATTAACAGGTTTGTGAGCCCTGTGGAATCACCACTATGCTTCTAAAATGTCTTTTTCCCTTTTTTTCTGATTTAATAAGAGTAGATTTATTTAACAAGATAATCTTTTTTTTCTAGGTAATTAATATAAATCTTTGGATGAAGAGGAAGAGTTATGCTGGGGTAACTGATTTGTCTTGTTACTATAATGCATTATCAAAATCATTTGAGTTTAACAAGCTTTCGCAAACTGTCAAAAGCTGTTACCAGTGTAAAACCCTGCAGGCATAGAAAGCTTCTTGTTTTGATAGTCCTGCCATGAAGAAAAAGCAGAGGGCTAGAGGAAACAATGCACTGCATAGACATACTGCGGGCCCCTGTAGGCAGGTTTGCAGCAGGCCTGTGATTGGGATTTGTGCAAAATTAAGGACTGTACAGTCTGAGGGACCACATGGTTGAAGAACATCTCTTGGCAGTCCTGAAACAGGATGTATGACATTTTATGGATTTATGTAGGAGCTAAAAGACAAAAATATTACTGGAGGATGCATTGTGGAGCTGGGGTACTTCAGCTACTAAATGAAGAGACAACTAAAGTAATTCTCAATGCCCTGTTTAGAAAGTACTTAAAGTCACTGCCTTTGGTGGGGGTCTAAGGAAACTTATCTTCAACAAGTATGTAGGAAAACTGCTTACACTACAATAGATTGCATGATCCTGTGACTTATTTGAATTGTGGAAAGGAAGGCTGACTGGGAGAATAAAGAAAGATTGGCAGAATAACAAAATAAATATGAACAATCAGGACACAGTGCTGTCCTGTGTGGGTTTACATACTGATGGTCTGAATGTGCTGCTTACTATTGTGGTGAAAAAGGTGTTAGTTTGAAGAAATGACAGGAGAGAAGTGGGGGATTTCAAAAGCTCTTGGCAAAGAGATATTGACTCAGTGGGAACAGAATAACTTCCAGCTCCTTTGAAAGCCAGCAGTTAGTGCTTCTTTATCTTTAGTATTGTTAACAGCTGTGTCATAAACTTCTGAGTGAAGTTAGCCTCACGATACTAGCTTTCTTATATAAGACACAGAAAATAATGGCTATGGAAGGAAGAAAAAACAAGCAACAAACTAGGATACATGGCTAATATGCCTAGCTACTTTGGCCTGACTATCTTACCTGTTTTTCAGCCGGTATTCTTGTTAGGGTAAATTTCTGTTTAGTTATCTCTCTAAGTCAGCAAGGAACTGAAAAGAAAGCAAAGTATTCTTACCATGAGTTAATGCTCTGCATTGTATGTGCTCTGATATCCTGGACCACAATAGAAGATGACAAGGCCTATGGAAACAGGGTGCATGCTGGTTCCTTGTGAAAGGATCTTTGCACCATGCACAGAGGGAGAAAAACAAGAAGCCTGTGATCCTTACAGGCAATATAGCCATTTAGTAGCTTTGCGTTCCTCTAGAAAGAAGAGCAAGGAGGGAGATGAGGATAGAAAAACTTTGATAGAAAAATTTTAAGTAATGCTTAAGCTTCATGTAGTTATTTTAGAGGATTTTCCTGGGGACAACTGGACATATTTGAGCATTCTGCCTCTGTGTGTATCTGCACCCTCTTTTCTCACCCCTTCCTATTACTGTCCAATGTCAATCCAATCCAAGAGGGAGAGAAATCTCAAAGATACTGGTTCCTTTAAGATATGTGAAAACATGTGGCTGGCAGAAGAGGGAGAAACGGTAAATAATCTCCTCTTTCCCACCTCTTCTTCCAAAAGAAAAAGCTAAAAACCTGTCCTTTTATTGCCAAACAGAAAATCCTTCTGAAATGTACTGGAAACTGGACTTCAGTGTTTCTGCTGCTTGGGTGGCTACCCTCATTTTTTAGTTAGTTACATTCTGGTCAAAGAAGCAACTGAGTACCAAGACATGTTTTTAAAATTCAACTGTAAGTGTGCAACTGAGTTAAAACACATTAACCTGAAGTCAGCAGCAGTACATGCATGCTCATCATTAAGAACAGGGATAACTGCTTTGAGAAGATGGACCTGTTGGATCAGGTTCAATTTTAGAGAGATATTTCTGGTCCGAATTCTCTTTACTGTTTCTCAACAGCAGTAATCTTCTTCATCTCTGCAGGGTGTTATGACTGGACAACGTGAAAGGAAAGTCTAGAAATCTCATTTCTTATTGATTTAAACCACAAGCTAACAGATGCTTGGAGAAAAAATGTATCCTTGGGCACAAGGAGTGTAGATTTACCACATTACTTTTTTTTTTTTTTTTAATAGCACATTTTATTCCTTTTCGTACATTTTTTCCTTATCTTTCTTTGTAAAGGTTAGATCATATATTCCTATATTCTTCTCATTCTCCTTTGTTTCTAGGTTTCTGTTTTGCCCATATCATTCTGTCTTCCGAATTTGCCTGATGAATTCTTCCACTTTTCTTTGGAGGTTTCTGGAGGGGAAAAAAAAAAAGCAAAACCTCAAGAAACCCAGAAAAATCCATCTTCTTGTAACTATTTGATGTCACTATGCTGTACTCTACTGCCAGTACAGTGGCAAATACGTATGTGCAGCAAGTTTTCTCCAGGAAATTATGTACCAGAATAAGTTTTAGTTTGGATTGTTTGCTGGAACCAGTTCCTGTAACTTCGTCATTCTGTGTTAATACTGTGTTGATATTTGGTCGTATTGAGTCTAAATAAACAACTCACAGCCTGACAAACTTTCAGCAAACTTACCTGGCATCATTTGACTGGCCCTTCCAGTCTGAAAAATGCTTATTGTTATTACACATCACCGTTTCTGACTAGGCTGAAGAAATGGAGTTGGCATCTCATTTAAATATGCTGTCTGTCTCTCCAGTCAGCTGTCAACTGTATGGCAATATCATGATGTCGTGCTAAACAGAATGTGTAGCTGCCATTTTGTTGATTAATTAGAATTTGCTGATAAAAGTTTGTAAAATGTAAGAAGTTGTTATTATTCATAAAGGTGCATAACAACATGTTACTTTGTGCCTGAGCAGAAAAATTCTTCTTAAAGAAAACTTTTTAAGGAAAACTTTTTTAAGGAAAACTATTCCTTAAAAGGAAGGTTACTCATATGTTGCATTTTGTTATTTCAGTGCTTTTCTTTTCTTTCACCCAAGACCCAGGAAAACACTCGTCAGACTTTGGGAAAAAAAAGTGAAATCTAGGGGTAAGATCTTTGCTTTACAGCTAAAACTGAGGCTTTCTCTAGATAAGCTATTTGTTACAGAGGTAGTTTAAAAAGTTGTCAAATGCCTCTCTTATTATTATATGACCAATAAACTCAATATTTTTTTTTGCTAATCTAGAGCAACTCTTCTGCAGAAGGGCTCAAGTTAAACATGGAAGATGACAAAATTCCAGGCAAATTTGAAGGCAATTATGGAGCATATGGAGTTATAACATAGAACAATATTAACCTAAGCTGATAATTGGCCCACAACTTACCCATTGGCTAAACTGAGGATTTTTAAAGGTAAGTGAATGCCTAAGACATGTACCTAGCTGGTGAATAGTTGTTTTATTCTATTAGTTAGGGAAGTTAGACGTGTTTGGGGTTTTGCAAAATAAAACATACAACCATTCAGTATTAGCAGACCTTAAAATGAATTTTGCTGTTAAATACTGCTTAGTAATGCCAACATGACCGTATTGCTTATGCTAGAATGATAGTTTTTCAAACAGACAAAAAACTCAGATCCTCCCAATAAATAGAAACAATTTCTCAACTGTTCAAACAAATACGGCATATAACTGCCAGTCATTTATGAAGCATGTTTAGACTATTGACATCTGCAGCTCAATTCACTTAGACAAACAATTAGATTGATGCATTAAGGAAATAGGTGGTGTAAAGAATTTAAAGCAGGCTTCTGTCCACATAAATACAGTATAAATGCCATGGTAGAGGCTTGCTGTAAAGAGGCTTCAGGCTATTTCTTTAGTACATAATTTGGCCTCGTGCATGTAAAATGGAGATAAAGAGACCATTCTTAATAATAGACTAGATTTGTGTGGGCAAAGAGCAACAATATTATGTGAAGCTTTTTGAACACAGTTCATCAACTGCTTGTAGAGAAGGGAGAGCTGGTGTAAAGAATCACAGAATCACAAAATCAATTTAGTTGGAAGAGACCTCTGTGATCATCAAGTTCAACCTTAGTCCTAACATCACCACATCAGCTAGACCATGGCACCAAGCACCAGGTCCGGTCTTTTCTTAAACACCTCCAGGGATGGTGACTCCACCACCTCCCTGGGCAGCCCATTCCAATGCCTAATGACCCTTTCTGTGAAGAAATACCTCCTCATTTCTAGCCTGAACTTCCCCTGGCTCAGTTTCAGAGTATGTCCTCTTGTCCTGTCACGAGTTGCTTATGAGAAGAGGCCAGCCTCCACCTCACTACAACATCCTTTCAGGTGGTTGTAGAGGGCAATAAGGTCTCCCCTCAGCCTCCTTTTCTCCAGGCTAAACAACCCCAGTTCCCTCAGTCACTCCCCATCAGACTTACCTTCCAGACCCTTCACCAGCTTTGTCGCTCTTCTCTGGACACGCTCCAGCACCTCAATGTCTTTCTTGAAGTGAGGGGCCCAAAACTGGACGCAGTACTCGAGGTGCGGCCTCGCCAGTGCCAAGTACAGGGGGACCATCACTTCCCTAGTCCTGCTGGCCACACTATTCCTGATACAAGCCAGGATGCCATTGGCCTTCTTGGCTGCCCTAGCTCATGTCCAGCCGACTGTCAACCAGCACCCCCAGGTCTTTTCCCACTTGACCACTTTATGACCACTCTTCCCCCAGCCTGTAATACTGCATGAGGTTTTTGTGGTCAAAGTGTAGGACCTGGCACTTGTTCTTGTTGAACCTCATGCCATCGGTCTCAGCCCCATCGATCCAGCCTGTCCATGTCCCTCTGCAGAGCCTTCCTACCCTCCAGCAGATCAACACTCCCACCTAAATTGATGTCATCTGCAAACTTACTGAGGGTGCCCTCAACCCCCTCGTCCAGATCATCTATAAAGATGTTGAACAGCACTGACTCCAAAACTGAACCCTGGGGAACACTGTTAGTGATCGACCGCCAACCGGATTTGGTTCCGTTGACCACAACTCTCTAGGCCCAGCCATCCAGCCTGTGTTTTACCCATCAGAGAGTCCACCTGTCTAAGCCACAAGCAGCCACTTTC
>NW_009598743.1:6452-79170 GCF_000690535.1 Cariama cristata
TCTAATGAAGAAGAACCACACTCGTTCACCTTTGAACTGAAGAACTAATATTCAAGAAAGATTTATTAAAAGAGGAATGATTAGCAAAATCATTCAGAATTTGCTTCTCCAAATCTTAATAATTTCTTTAAGTTGGAAGTACTTTGGTCCAAAGAATCTGCCATGTTCAAAGTAGAAAATAAAGACAGAGTTGCCTTAAAAGTTATTCCACAAAAAAAGAAAAAACCAAAAATATTTCACCTTCCCAATCTTTTGGCACTGAGCTCAACCCACCACGTTTGCTAAGCATCCAGTTAGTTTGGGGGAAAAGTTACAGTTCCATTAGAAATACTAGTGAGAAAAAACAAAAAAACCAAACAAACAACTTTATATGCATACATCTAGGAAATTATGTATTAGATAGATACAATATATGCCATATATTTTAGTAGGTACCACATACATATGCAGCTAGTCTCCTAGAAATTGTATTTAGCTTCAGACAGGGACCATTATTAACTACAACTTGGAAAGATACCAGAGCCTAGGAGGAAGAATAAAAATAATATGGCAATGCTGGAAGATAATGTATAGGAAACTAGTTGCTCAAGTTTTGTCTCCGTGTAACACTGTCTGGGGGACCTTTTCCATTCAGATAAGTTTATTTTTTTGTTCTTGGAGAACATCAGTAAGTGCATACAAAGCACCACTTAAAAGTAGGTGAAATCAGGCTTGAAGTTCCATGAGTCTTGCTGTGTTCAGGTAGGGTGAAGGGGAAACTAAATGCCAGTGAATTCAATCATCTGTGCCCTGAAGGGGTGATGGGGATGGGGGTCCTTCATCCCAAGCCCTCCTTCCTGCAACCTTCAATAATAACTGTCTCCTGTCATAACAAAACCAAGCTGATGAGTTATGACTCTGTTGTAGATGTTTTGCCTTGCTTAGCCACAACTCAGCAAATCCCAACCAATGGCAATTTATAGCAAATCACTGTTAGCCTGCCTAAGAACAACAGGAACAAATGAGTGGCTTGGACATGGGCCCGACTCCGTATAGTGCATACGTTAGGGCGGAGGCAACCTACTTAGTTATCTCTTCATGCTTCCAAACTTGGCTGGTGAATTTGCACGTGCAAATATTATGGCTGATTTGAAAACCTCCCCAAGCTTTGTTTTGAGTGTTTTGTAATTTGGATCACTGGATAGCACTCTGTAACAAAACTCATTCAAAGTATAATTTCCTGAAAAGTCACAAGACAAGCCCTTTTCTTTCTTTATACCTCAAAAATAATTCTCAGAATTTGATGGGAGATGTAATGGGACAAAACCACACTATGATGAAGAAGGTAGTATGGACTACAAAATTCTGAGGCTGCCATTTATGGAGGATCAGATCTGTGTCTGACTCGTCATGAATAATTTCTCTGGAAATAAGAAACTTAGCCCACTTTAAATGGTCCATGCTATGTCACATAGCACATAAAGCGGTACATACTTTGTAAATTGCAAATAATACAGATAAAGAACCAAAGCAAAGGAACAATCCTTGTATGAATTTGTAAGAGGAAACCTAATGGCTGTAGGCATCTCAGTCCAAAGCAAGGGAGAGGGGACCACTGAGCCATGATAAGGCCTTAATGTAACTTCGCTTGTATTACCTAACAAACATAACAAACAGGTTTAGCATTATTTGTGGTGAAAGACTAATACCCTAATGTACCATTGGCCCAGCCTGACTATAAAGGTTTAGTATATATGTAAGACCGCAATGAAACTGCTGACATGCATTGTCATGAAGAGATTTAGCGTCCTGCTCATTTAACATGATTTGAAGAACTTAGTGCCAAATGTGCAGTAATGGCATGGTTAGGATGCCTAGGTCAGTCATGAACGCAGCAGTCACCTCTGAGCCAGTTGCAGGGAACAAACTCTGCTGGGGAGGAGCTGCAGGACGAAGACATGGAGTAGGAGGACGCTGTGACAGGTCACTTTTGGATTGGCTCAGCAAGTGACTCAGTACTGACGAATCTGTCCAGAAAATGGAAGAAATGAAGCCCAGAGGGCCATAGATCATGTTGTCCTAAGCAGCTAAACAGACAACCCAAGGATGACAAGGGTGGGGTCGGCAGAAGAGGGCCGGCATTGATGACACTGGGTCATAGGCATCAGCTGCTGTGGTGGCTGTCCTCTTTTCCAGATCACTCTGCATGCGATGCCCTTGAGGCCCCATGCCATTAATGTGGATGCTCAGGGACAAAAGCGGGGTCTTGCAGACCTTGTAGCACCTGAAGAATCCAGGGATTTGGGAGCAGCCATCACGACCATAGCAGTGTACGCAGTGTACTGCTAACTCTTCCATGACTGCGTGCTGCTAAGCTTCTCATAGCTATCCACTGCCATCATCACAATTATCTCATAGTTATCTTACAGTTGAATATTGCTAAACCGTATCTGTTACCACTGTTGTTATGCTTGCATTATTATATTTATATATTACAGTTGTATAAACTATCATACTGCACATGCTATTAAACATCTTTATATAGACCTGACATAGTGACAGTGTCTTTTCTTGCTGGGTAGTACCTCTGCATGTTCCTGCCTCCCTGAAACCAGAGCTCCTCTTGCTACCCCTACAACATAGTTAATTTCTAGGACAAGCTCTGTAAAAATTTCTGCCTGTGCCTGCTCCACTCACCCCTAGAGGCACCTGTAAGCTTTATCCCCTTTCTTGTGTCAGCAGTGACATTTCAACAGGCCAGAGTGGCCAGACGGTTTGTAAACAAGGCCTGCTTTTCCAAAATGTCCCAGGTGATCTAAAAATGGAGATGTAAACTCATCAAAAGAGTAATAGAAGAAGGTGTGCTGTGAATACCAGGGAAGGACCTACTGTTTTGTTTCATAGCATGTTAAATTTACCAAGTAATTCTAAGTAACGAGAGAAACCGGTTTTGATGGGGGAGTTGCAAATACTGACATGAATATGATGCTCAAATGCCTCTTCTCTGGACAGGTGTGTTATTTGCTCCAATCTATGAGAAGAGCCTCTTGATGCTTAAAGACAACTTACAACTATGCAATAATATGGAAAGTTTTCTTTATGCCAGGCAGAGATTTTAAAAGTCTCAGTGGATTGACTAAAGAACTCAACCCAGATATTTTCTGCGATAGCTATTTGGAGGCTAATACATTGTCCTTGTAGCACAGCTCACTGGATAGCAGACTGAGACTTTTTTATGCCAATGTACAGTTCTGACTCCAGTAACAAAGTTGTTTTTGCTGAGTTTTCCGCTTGCCTCAGAGATATTGAAACCCAAGGACATCAGGATGAAACCATTTCCAGTACTGACACAGATCAGAAGGGAAGGGATTAGTAAACCTAAGCACAGACTGTTTCATAGAGTAAAGCCATCATTTGAATTGTTCCACAACTGAATCCCTGACACTTGGCATGAAATTTTGGGTCCGTCTTCAACATGATAATGGAGTGAGGTGCTGAAAATACAAGTAATGCCTCATACTCTGCTTTTCATAGAGAAGAGGCAGTTTGACATTTGGGCATAATCTCCTCTCCTCTTAAGTGATAAAAGAAGGGAGAAAAATTTCCTGACAGTTTTGAATGCTTGAGAAAAGTCTGCCTCATGGCAAATATGGCAAACCCTTGACTTAGCAAGTGTTCCTTTGCACTTCTCCTGTATACATAAGATGTCCTATTAACAGTTAAGTTGTCTCTCCAGTTCCTCAGAGAACACTGAAGGACTCATGTAAGCTTCATTAGGTTTCCCTGCATGCTTATGGCTTTTACTCTTCTTCTAAACAATACAAAAATTAAGACAAAAATAATCATGCACCAGATGCTGCAATTGTATAAATTCCCACCTGAAGAATTCTCACTCAGAGACAAAGGAAGCCAAAAATTAATACAACTGAATCTAGAAAATGTAAAACAGAACAGCACTTTACCTACAGAAGAAAAAAAAAAGGAAAAAAGAAAAAAAAAGAGAGAGAAAGATTCTGAGCCATCTGGAGCTGGATATTATGTTTATTCCTGTCAGACAGATTAAAAAAGTGAATCAAACCATAAACATTTTAGGTATAATTACTGTTTCATCTTGCAAATATGTTTGCATGTTCAGAATTCATTTAGTCTTTATCATGAACTCCAGCACCTCTAAGAAAAGGCCTGGCTTCTGACCCATATGTCCAAGCTGTGTCTGCTGCAGCAAGTGAAAGGAGGCTTGGCATTACAGTCAGCAGCTGCAAAACAGACGGTAGCTTCACCTCCCTGTGTCCATCTTTCCAAGGGCCATCCCAGTTGCCTAACCAAACACTGCCATGGCACAGTAATACCATGGCCATATCTGCTTCCTCCTAGCAAACCATCAACTTCAGGGGTGCTTAGCACTGCCAGAGTAGCAAAAATGGCTGGGGCATACCCTTGATAGAAGATACACCACCGTATTTAAAAGCAGCAATAAGGACCTTTTGATTTCTAAAAAGGTTTCAAATTGATATGGCTGAGTGTCTACGAATTGGTGATAACGAGTTTCTTTCTCGAATTTTGAAAGTATTAGACAGTCTTCTCTTACTTTACAAAACACACCTCACATAAAAACCAATATATGACTGCACATTTGCCAAGTGTCTTGTTCCATGTATGTCTAAATTTCTATGATCTTTATTCATGCAGCAGTTCACCAACATCTTATATCATAAATTAAAAACATCAGTAGTTGTATTTATCAGCTAGATTAGATTTAGTAACTGGAACCGACTTAAATTCCATATCCTGCTTGTCCTGGAGATGTATGTATTTCCAGTTCAGAGGAGGTGTTACTTTGGAGTGAATGGTACCAATCACATAAAGACTACAGGTAAGTAGAGCAGGTGACAGAGGCAAAGCCCAAAATACACACCTTCACTTGTTTAGGAATTTTGCTCCATAGTCCTCCTAAGAGTACCTGATGGCCATGTGTACACACATCAGCATATATGTGAGTCTGTGTCAATGCATACAGACCAAAATAGTGATCTGTAAGTGGGGGGTTATCTTTGTATGCATGAGTTCAAAAATCACGTCGTGATCAGTTGGTTTGCAGTATCATATATGGCACATCCACAGCTATTTTCTTCCTCTAAACCACTCATTCCCCAGTAACCATGTCTGTCAGCCACTGCATAGCCTAGGGCATGAGCCAGGAGTTGAAGGGTGTTTCTTTCCTTTTCTTGTTCTCTAGTACTGGACCTTCTTGACATTAGCTTAACAGAGAAAAGGGGCTAGAAACAGTTCTGGGAGCTGTACGTGCTACAGGAGTGCAGCTGGTGCTGTGGTTTGCTGTCTGCTGAAATCTCCACAGCCACCACTGTCCTCTGGCTTCCTCAGCCGGTGACATATTCCTTCCCAGCATTGCTGCCTGCCAATATTTACTGGCTTTCTTGGGAGAAAGTCCTGTAGGGAGAAGGAAGATAAATATTAGATTTTCTGTTCTGAAGAACAATTACAGCACTTCACAATGAGTTCATGCATGTACCTAGGTTGCTCCTGCCTCTGTTCACTTACCTGGCTCTCTCATCCCCAGGTGTATACCCATAGTGCATAATGCTCCTGTATGTCTGCTGAAAAACAGGTACAAAATGCTGTTTGGTGAGTGTGCAAAGGGGCATGGCTTTGAGGAGGGAGATTGGAGGTAGTCCTGACCTCTCAGTCCTGACCTTTCTCCTCCTGACCTGGGGAAGGATGCTGAATTCTCCAAATGGAGAGTGGAGGGGAGAGCAGAAGGCAGAGGCAAACACCATCTCCTGAATCAGGTGAGTGGTGGGCAGCATGGAGCGTGGCTCAGCCCTCTGAGACAGTCACTCCTGTGTTTCTGATGTCAATAATCTAGCTACATTGGATATTCCAAAGCCACAAGTGTCCATGTTGCCAGCACAGCTGCTGCATACAGCAAAAATGTGAGGCACTAATGGACCGAAAAATTCCTCTTTTCAAGCCTGTGTTTATAAGCCATCTGCATGCGTGTCTGGCTGTAAAACTTATTTTAAACAGAACTTTTTTTGTATATTTTACTAGATGCCTCCAAGAGTGTGATTTCAATAGCATGATGATTGCGGATAAGTGAAGCTGATGACAGGAATTAAGTCTGGGACAGAGATGTGGACCTGTTTAAAAAGGGAATACTTGGCAGTACATGAAGGGGTGGAGAGGGAGACGGCAAAAGATAGGAAGTCTTATGACTGTAAGAAAACTGTTCCTCTTCTTCTGGAAGCCCTTGGATGCCATACTGTATAGGCTATTTATTTTTCCTGATGGCTAATTGAAGACCCCACACATGGCCACTGCACCTTTCATATCAGACCTGAAGCAGAGCCCAAGCCCCCTGGGGATCCTCATCCTTGCTGTAAAACTGCTGCTTTGGAGTAGTTGTCCTGGGAGCAGCACAGCTAATCAAGGCCAGTTTTGCATGGTGTGGGGTTCTATGTCCCCTTTGCCCCCTCCCGTAACACCCCATCCTCTCCCATGAGGGGAGACCTCTGGTTCTGATGGGAACCCCACTCCCTCCCTGGACAGATGATAGTGTGTGGCCGGGAGGCCTCTAGTCTGTTACTTGCACGACTGCAACTGATGGCTGGCCTTCGCAATCCCCCCTCTGCAGCGTCACCATGAGCCTCTCTCTGCTGCCTGCTTGAAACACATCTCTCAGCCTTGCTGCATTGGCTCAGATTTGGTCAACATGTTATTAAGGAATGGACAAAGAGAGGAATTAATACGGTTATTATTACAGCCACAGGGTGGCTTCAGTTCTATTTCCTGAGGGAAACCAGGCTATACATACAGAAACAGAGCCTGCATAGCTAAAACAAGTGAGGCTGGATAAAAAAAAAGTCAGAGAACTGCAGTGTCCCTGCGAGCCTCCCCAGTACTGTGCGTTCATGGCCCTCTGTGACCAAGGACAGGGTGCAATTCTCTGTTCCCAGTACTGCTTTGACCACATCTTGTGTTAAGCAGTTTTGCTTCCAGTAGCATTCAGGTTAATCCTTCCCTGGTTAAAACATCACTGAGCACCGTCCACTTGTCATCACTGTGTTCCTGTATTAGGTTACTTCACACACAAGTCCTCAAGTGATTAAAAAATGCTACGTCTGATTATGACCACTTGAGCTGATAGCATTCTGTAGAATTTTAATTTTTTAAAAATGTTATAGGAGGTATTCCTATTTAACCCTCAAGGTTACACAAAGACATGGCCACATGAGAGAGGCAAGGCAACCACAGACTACTCCACAGCAGTTTCATTCTCAAAAATTAAGTCTTCTCCTGTCTCTCTGACATCTCTTTTCTGTATGACTGGCTGCTGGCTCAACTTCAACAAGGTTTTGAGCCAGTCCTCTGTCTTGGCAGGCTTTCCCCACTTTCCTTTCTTTACGCTTTCCTGCCACACAGATTCTCCATCTGTAATATTGAACTGACAGTGTCAGTGTCTGCTCTTATAAATCTTGGGCACTTGTGCTGTGCAATGTTTTCTCTTTCTCAAGGATACAGCCATTCCAAACAACATATTTCATTTCTCCTTCTCTGCAAATCCCAAACCTTCATCACAACATTATCATCCCTGACTTTGGCCAGCAGGGGCTTAGATCAACCCTTTCCGTTCCTTTTTTTCTGCTGCAAAAGATCACTTTTTAGATAGCAGCTTAGACAACCTCACTCTTTATACCACAACACTGCTTCCTGCTTCTTACTCACCAGATACAGGTGGCTTCTTGCCACTGTCAAGTTCTTCATGTTCCAGTCTCTACCTTTCTCTCATTTTGTATCGATAAAGTGATTGATACTAGAGAGTAATTCACAGTGCCAGAGTTTGCTCCATTTCCTTTCCAGGTGAACATCTTCAGACTTTCTCTCTCATTGCCCTTTACACTTAGAGGAGATCAGCAAACCACATCAGTGAGATGTACTATCACCTGTCTCACACTAGTGGCACGATAGCTGCTTCCATGTAATTGCCTTGATGTGCTTTATGAGCTCTTAAAAAGGCTGATATGTCATTCCATGTTTGCACAGAGTACAGCACAACTAAGCTCTCTTAGGCTCCCTGACAATGCAAATATAACTGAGAACAGAAGGAGCTCAGATCTCCTGAAGTTTTAGTCACTGGTGCTCACAAACACTGGTGCTCCCATGTTTACTGCAGGAAGAACAAAACTGAACGTTTTTACTTCTGGGTATGAATTACTATCTTGTGAATTCAGGTCTGTACCAAGATGACACATTACTTATATCACTAAACTGAAGTCCTAAGGCACTTGTCACAAGCTTAGAGCTGAGCATGTTTTTAAAAGGTTTCAGAAATGTACACGTAATCTTTAAAATTGCCACTGTACTTTAGTTTTCATGAAACTTGTTCACATGGAACAAATTCACATTTCCTAGACTTAATGCCAACAATAGATGATTTCTTTTAATACATCACTACAAAAGTTTTATTTAAAGGGGACTTTAGGCCCAGTGCGAATTGAACCAAGAGAATATGTAAAGAGGAAGCAAGTTACTTTTGCCAACAAGAGGAAAAAAAGGCTTTTTTCTTTTCTGGCTTAATTTTTACATGAGTTTGTTTTAATAAAAGCCTTTATGTGCACATGTTGTCTCTTCATTGTGAAAAAAAGGCATGGGGGCTCCATGCGATATAAGGCAGGAGACAGCTGTGAATAAAAAGACTGGATCTGTCCTACATGCATTTGGGCAAATAATTTTACTTCTCTAGGTCTCAGCCTCTCCCACCAGAAAACGTCAATGCTT
This sequence comes from Cariama cristata, assembly GCF_000690535.1. Taxonomy (NCBI): domain Eukaryota; kingdom Metazoa; phylum Chordata; class Aves; order Cariamiformes; family Cariamidae; genus Cariama; species Cariama cristata. The sequence goes on from NW_009598743.1 coordinate 15,228, forward strand.
GCAAGACATTATGGTGTAAAGAGGATAAACTGCTGCAGGAGCACTAGTTAGTATTACTGTTAGTAAGTTTCTGACAAGTCAGAACCTCTAAGAAGGCAGAGTAAAATGCTGAGTGTACCTTTACATCCATAACAAGGCTATGACTTCATTGCACAGTCATGTGGGAGGACAGAGAGACTATCAGATAACTGGCAAAAGGGTAAAGAAAGTAAGTAAAAACAAGGCATGTGAACTTTTGCACGTGCTGCTATTGGAACACTCAGGAACAAACTCTAACCAGCGCTTCAGATATTTCAAAAACATTATATCAGCCTTGCCATCTCCCCCACGCAATGCCTTGCACTCCTATGTGGTCTCTGTCCTCCTCCATAATGCATCAGAAGTATCTAGGCACCATTGTTATAATCTTTTATCAACTATGACATTAGATCAGTTCAATCACATGCAGACAGTGAGGTCACCATAAAGCATTCAAATGATGACAGAAGCAGTTTGCTATGCATAGAGAAGTTGGTTATTATATCACATGTTTAAATTTATAGGTTTGGTTCATCTTTAGCTAAATATCTAGTTATTTAACAGCTGTTATGAGTCCACCACAGAGAGGATTAGTTAAAAAAATGTGGTGCTAAAAATGCTTTAATCTTGAGCTACAATGGAAGAGCAAGTCTGGTCAGGTCATGTCTAATAAAGGAGGTTCTCCAGTAGTAGTTAGGAGTTTATCACTGTTCATCCAGAACAGGAGATGGTTTGCTATAGTTAATCCTGCCATCTTCATATTAACCCTAGCAATTTCAGAGATAGTTGGGAGAGATGTTTTTTCAGGGCATGGTACCATGCTTAAACATTTTCAGAGAAGATAATTTTGCAAATGGGTACTAAAGTGGTTGTCTTATGCAGAGTATTGTATCCTCATCATTCTGTCGTGAGTCAAGGTTCTTGGGATTTTCCATGATTTCGATATCTTAATGACTTCTTGCTAGTGTGTCTTCATGTCACCTCTCTTACAAAGGTAATGGACACACTGAGACATGAAATCAGTGTTCCAGTTTTTGTCCATGTCCTTTAACTCTAGCTAAGAAGCATAAAGAGAATGCAAAGTTGTAAAGCTGTCAGAGTGGCTATTGGAAGATATCCTAGTTTTGTGGGTTTCTGGTCTAATGTTTCCACACCATGCTTCATTCAGCTTGGCAGTCACAGGTTTAGACTGCCAGGAGAACAGGCATGGAGGAGAAACATACGCGGGCATTGCGAACCTGTTACTGAGGCATGTTAGAGCAGCTGGATAAGAGCAGCCCCAATACAAATCAGAAACACCAGTCTGAAAATGCTGACTTTAACTTCTCTCTGGACTAGAGAAATAGGATTAGTAACCCCAGCCTAAGATAGTTGTGGTGGGTAGGTGGTAAACGTCACTGAGTCGTGGAGCAGGGTGTGAAAGTCAATATAGCACCCAAGCAGCTGCAAGGGTAAGTATTTATTAGCCTTGAAACGCTGCAGCCCATAGCAGTATTGCCTCCAAAAAACTTTTCCAAAAACTATGGAGTCTGCAGAACCCCCCTCACACAGAATTGAAATCCCACTGCTGGGAAAAGGTTAACTCGCTGAAATCCCCATGAAAAAGGTGGGCTTTTAAGCATTTCAAGCACTTACTCTAGACCCTGTTTGTTTGTTTGTTTGTTTTAATTCATATTACATAATACCCCATAAAAAATAAGCCAATGTTTCTTCACAAGTGTTTATAAAAATAAAGACTGCTTAGTCAATGTTCAGGGATTCATCTAAGAGCTACGGACTGGAAGCTAAATAAATACAACTGAATTGCTAGTCACATTTCTAAGGATATGCTAAACAAATAGTGGCTGTCTAGGCAATTTCTGAAAACCCAGAGTGTATAAGGAGTCAATCACAAATCAGACAAAGGAACTACAAAGGCAAAGCACTAGAGAAAAGAGAAGGTTTCTGGGAAAGCACAGAAACTGTATAGTCTCTGTGCCACTTGTTCTTAGCTTTCCCCTTTGCTAACTGGGAAACAGGATGGTAGGAACTAGCAGACAGCAAACTGGTTTGCATTTGGACATGTAAAAAAATTTCTGTAATAAAAATTCAACTGTAGTTCAAATGTGAGCCCCATTGCTTTTTTTTTCTGTTCTCATTAATACCCCAGTGGTGTCATAAAAGATACGTCACATAAGGTCTGTCAAAGTTATTTATTTTCTGTAACGATAGTAATGCTAGGAACCTGTAAAAATTTGCAACAGTCAAACAGAAAAACACTAAATTAAACCCAGGAAACTTCGAGCATTTAAGCAAGAAATCCAGCTCTGTTCTTAAGTAAACTAGAAGCCTGAGGGAAACTCCTAAAAAACTATTCTAAAAATAGGAGTATGTTTTTTTCACAAGAATGTATGTTTCCAGTTTATACTTTTCCTTGTTATTAAGACTTATGCGCTGCACTCAGCCTGATTTGCAGCCTTGTATATTTTAGAAGGATGGTATTAGTTCTTATCATGCGGTCATCCTCCACATGGAAATCAGTATACCACCTGAAAATTCAGGAGAGTGCTGGAAGCTGATTTAAAATCTAACATTTTCCAAAGACAAATTATGTATTTAATATATTCAGCAGTTTTTAACCTATCAAGTTATCATCTAACCTTTTAACAACGGAGCTTCTCAAAGACAGACAGTAGCCACCTCCATTCACACCAGCAGCCAATATGAAATTATATTTCATTCTTGACATGGTTGCAAAAATTATCTACATCAGGAAGGAACAAGGAAAAAGCCTACTCTGAGTTTTTCTAATTTTTAAAGGCATTGATTTTGCATCTAGAAACAAGGCAAGAAGGAGAGGAAAACAAAAAATTGGTTGTGCAAAATCACAGAAATACATCCTTTAATTAGAATATGTGCTTCTGTCCTTTGATGAACACGGATAGAAATAAAGGTGCCTTTAAGTGCTTTGCCATACTTTACCTAAAGACCAGCTTGCTCCTGAGAGATGCTCACAAACTTCAAGCACACCCAAGTTCAATATATTCCAAGTTCGAAACCTTTCCTCATTTTAGTCCATTTCTTTTCAAGACTGTAAAGAAAAAGACATCAACATCTTAACTGAAAAGACAGTTAAAAAAGTAAAAAAAAAAAAAGGTATATCCTCAATTCTCATGGAAATTTCCATGATTTCTTAGAGAAGAGCACAACACTGAGCAATTAAGTGCCTGAAACATTGATTCGGATCTCATGATTTAATTAGCAAATTACACCTTTGTAGAACTTTTCACAGAATGATAGAGGAAAAGAAAGTAGGTTTTTAATTACTCATTCTAAATTATCTCTGTATCAGAATTGTTATTTAATGAACATCTCTGATTAAGTTTGTTTCATTACATTATGAGATCTGAATCATACTTTCAGACCTGTATAGACTTATGAATTTTAAGGGGGAAGGAAGTTAGTCCAATACATGTCAGCTTGACATCTAAATTATTAGTCTTTTTGCCAATGAGCTTATGAGTTGTTGATTTTTTATTTTAGCAATAACCATAGCATTGCATGGCTGCACTCCTGTTGTCTTTGTATTTAGCCTGATTTTATGAAATAACAGTTAATACATAGGACCCTAATTTTTAATCCCTGAGATGTACTAACAACCCTTAAGATGAAGTGATTTTCACAAAAAAGGATTTGAAATATTTACCTAGTTTTTGTCTACATGATGGTTTGTTTCTTTAATTGTTTTAATCTGTTTTGCTTAAAGTTGCAAGTTATAGAAAAATGGAAAAAAATAAAATAGTTACATGGTAGGAACCTTTACTGTGGTGATAATCGTAATACGATAAATATAGGTTTTGCCTTTCATTAACAGAGTAGCTGTGGCAATCTGTTCTCAGTGGAATTCTGATCACAGCCATACTGCGTTGTCTTTTCCATTAAGTGTTTAGACACCTTAAAAGTTCCTTTGAATGGAACTTTAATGTTTAGGCAATTTATGTCCCAGGAATTAAATGAGAAATGTTGCTGCACAGAAAATTCAGGATCTATTGCATAGCACTGTAAGGTTAAAGATTACAATCTTAAAGCTGAGGCATTCACAATAAATATGCAACTTGAAAAGCAATTAAAAAAAAGGCCCTTGATTCATTATCATCCGGATAGTTTTTCCTTTATTCATGCTGAGTAATAGTTCATCAAACTGCTTTCAACTCAGGTGCTTCCATAGTAATGCACTGTACAAAATCAGTAAGGGTAAAGGAAGGAGTTCTTACTGATGAAGATATTCAGAGAAATAAGTAGATTTTGCTTTTTCTTTCTTGGAAAGATTTAAAATTTACCTTCCATATTGTTCTTTTACTGCAATACACATTTCTTAGATTGCTCGAATTTACACCATTGTGTCATTAGATTTACTAGAATAAATAGGATTTACTAAAATTCCTAGGATTTACACCTTTATCACTAGAATATGCTCCAATGAGAGGACAAGGAACCTCTTCATTTACAAAATAAAATGCCTACAGTATTCCAAGTTTGTTTCAAGAAGTGCAAGCTTGGAAAAAAACTAAGAACATTAGAAAAAACTTTCTGAGTATCACTTCTTTAATTTAAAAATATTTTTCCTACCCAAACAAAAATATATCCCTAAACACAAGCAAATCAGATGATTCTCCATTCATAACAACACACTGAATGGGTTTCTTCATAAGGTGAGTTTATTGTCAGTGATGTCACTGTCAGCTACTGCCAGAACAGTATCGCAAATTTTCTGTCAAGTTTGGTCCTGTATGGGCAATTAGAGTTGTATTCTTCTCAATGCCTTTGAGTCACTCTCATGCAACATTTAATAGGGCCAGCTTTAGGGTAGACAAAGAAGTTACAGTGACAAAGAAGCAATTTCTTAAATGCAAGTTACAAGAGAAAACTGCGTCCTGATGAAATTATTAGCTTAATTCATCTAGTATTTTATAAAGAAATTTCAATGGGCAGAAAGGTGAAGTGTCTCCTATTCCCCATTGAAAATAGGCTGGTTCTGGTCTGAATTATATTCACAAAAAAATTCCTGATGTATTGTGTATTATATAAGTAATTTGGATTTGCGATTCACCATTCACAGCAGTTGCATGTTTTCCTCTGTTCCTGAACATTTTATTTTAAAAGGAAAAAAAAGGAGTTTATGTCTAGTTCTAGACAGAATTAATAATAAAATCAATGGGAAATTATTCAAGTTTAATATCTATTCTATTAAAGATTAATCCATAAGAAGATTAAATTTTGTAACAGAAAAACTGAAATTAAAAATTTCTTCAGAATTTTATTGCCCCAAGCAAATGGTTTACTGGAGTTCACTCTATCCCCTGGTACACAAACTCCATAGTTTGCAGCAGCAATCTGCTACACCAGAACCTCAGTATTGGTTTTATCCCTTGATTAAGCAGCAATGTAAGAGGAATTAGCTGCAGTGCTGCAGCACCTTGACACCTCAGTAGCAATCAAACTCCCCACTCCCAGGCACAGCTCTGGTATGCTGGAGAAGGCACCACGCCAGCCTCTGCAGGTCAGGATCACACAACCCACGGCAAGCTGGAGTGGCAAAAAAGCAGTTTCATTATCCTGGTTTGTACATAAGAAACCAAAGATCCAGGAAAATAAGGAAAATTGTATGAGAGGTCTTTGGCAGAGAGAGGATCTCAACTGGGATCACCCAAATTTGGCTAGCATTGGGATAAAACTGTCCATGCCTCGCTTTTATTACTAAACAAAAGCAACCATCTTTTTATGACAGTGAACAACTGTTACTTGTACTGGACTGTAAGGCAGCCCCAGGTCCAAACATGAACGGCCACAATTCAACATGCAGTCAAAGTTTTCCTTCCACTAATCAGAAATTTAAAACTTCTGGGTGATGCTTCCCAAACTACTCAGCACAGGGTTATAATGGAAATTTCCCCCAGTTTTCACTACGGAATTATTATTGTAGCTCCGCAACATGGAGCTAAATGACCCAAAAGCGTGTTAAAGCTGCCGTAGGACACATTAAAGTCATACAACAGTGTTTTCCCTGAGTGGGTGTATTCAGCTCATTTAATAAAGATCGTGGGTGACTGCACCCCTTTTTTGGCTATGACACAACTCAAGCATAGGAAGGTTTAATAGCATATTAGTCATCTGCCCGGAGGTGAAGTATTTCATAATGAACTGAAAACCAGAAAATTGTGTATATGTGTGTTTTAATATTACTCTATTCCTACTAAACAAATTTCTGCAAAACACCACAAAAACTGATGAGTATGCATCCATGATGTGACTGAAAGATGTTGCAGGTTGCGTTCGGGTGACGTGTTAAATTATTTATTACATGTAAAGTTTGGGATTTTTCTTTTAATTTCTTTTCTGGTATTTTGAAATTATTCCTGCCAGTTAGTATGAACCTATTAGCATAAAGGTCAAGAAAAAAGTCTCATGTTTCTGTTTCTGCTGTACCATGTGCCTTGCCCAATGAAGAAGGCAAAGGCAGGGTTATACAAGGAATATTCAAAAAACATCTGTAGGCAGCAAACTTTGATTTTTTCATCTTTTAAAAAACATCGCGCAAGCTAGGTGCGCATACAAGTGAGGGGGAAGCAGGGAAGGACATGGTGATTCAGAGGACTGGCAGTGGAATAAAGAATACATAGAAAATTAGTTTTACTTGCAGGCATAGGGATGAGTGATGATATGGCTGAACTGCCTGCTCACCTTTTGAGCCCTGCCTAATACACCCGCAGCCCTGCGATTTATCTCATGTACCTCTCAGGTGTTGGGCTTGGCTGTGGGTGATGTGGGGGCACCATGACCACCCTGCCCTTGGCCGTCCACCTTACCCATGGACCACCAAGGTGACATTGCTGACAAACACCAGAAAGCTGGTTTTCCCACTGTCTTGCACTTAGTATAACTTTCTACTCTTCTGTGCCGCGAGCCTGATGCCGAGGAGAAATGGGAACATGCCTTTTATACTCAGCTGGGATTTGAAATCAGCTCAGGGTCCAGCAAACCAAGAGGGGCCAGCAGATCCACAGTCCTGGTTCCTTCACCAGAGAGGACCTCCTCCCATCCTAAGCATATGTGATACCATTGCTCCTCAAGAAGAACCAGTCTTGAGAGCCTCATGTGCCTGCTAAGCCCTTAATTCTTCTTGTGGAAACAGCTGCTCATTTTGGGTTTTGCTTGGGGCCCAAGGGACGAGAGATGGCTCCGTTCAGCTGGAATGCATTCCCTGCCAGAGGATTACTCACAGCACCCAGGTGCCAGCCAGGAGCTGGATGGCAGGGTGCTGCCTTGCAGGTCTAGCACTCCTCCTGCAAGTACAGATCTGTGAAAGCTGGCATGTTTCCTGCTGCTGTGAACAGCAATCCCCAAGTTAGGTTGCCAAGCATGCTGGAGACCAAAAATGTCTACTGCTTCACCTGGCATTCAGCTGAAGGTATCTGATGCATGGCCAGGGACAGGCTTACTGCATGTCTCTTGTGGCCATCAGTTCCCTGTGACCAGGGAGAGAGAAAAAGGGGAAGAAAAAGAAGTGCTCCATTTTTGGCTAAAAGTTTTTTAAAACTCATTGTGAGTGCCTTGGACACTAGACACTAAATTGATGTCTTTAGATTTTATTTGTCTGGATTTCTATTGAATAGTTTTTAATCAGATTTTTACCAGTGGGTGTATTGTTGCCTGAGAACCTAGTGACAAGTGAGCATTTTAAAACTGATGGTGATTTTCAAGTTTTCCTCCAACCATCTTCATGTCAAACTTTGTTCTTGTTGGCAGTGTGCAAATAAGAAGAGGGTAGGACTTAGCCTCGAATAGCTTCTTGTCCATGTTAGTGCACAATGCTTTGTGATTAGCAGCTGCAAATTATTTTAAGGAAAGAACAGTAGAAGCTACAGATCCAAATGAACGTGCAAGAATGTACTGCATGTAGCTCTACACATGCTAAGAGCAAGGATGTGCTTAAATGTGTTACTGAACTGAGATATGATGGTACGAATTATGTCCTTGTTACCGAATTCAAGATTCTTAAATCAGCTCAAGTCATATTTTTGATGTCTTAAGCACAACACTATCATAATTTATTAAAATAGGTCAAGCACAAACAAAAGGTACTTTCTCTCTCAAACACATCAACAGTATACCTACCTATTCTTTAATTCTCCAGAATGCACATTTTGGCAGAACTAGGCTTAGTAAACCCAGAAAACTTTTTTTAGTTGACTGAAATTTTTCAAAACCAGCTCTCCCTATCTTTGTATGCTTTTGAGTCATGCTTCACACTAATGATCTTGTAAGGTTGAATGCAAACTTTTTGCTTTTTTCAGGTGTTGAGGTTTACATAAAACCTCTTTGGAAAGATCATAGTCTTGGTCCTGGAAATGTCTCATGCATGAAATTTTAGAGTACTTGAAGTTTTGCTGTCCCTAGTGAGGGTAAAGAAAATTCACTTATGAAGGAGAAGAGAAAATTCTTTGGCTTGTTGAAAATCACCTTCCTGAATGCATGCCTGGACAGAGGTCTGCTAAAATTCATTCTTTCCAGAAACCACTGGAAAAGTCTGTAACAGTATAAGAAATTATTTCCTTACAAGTTAGCATGATATTAATGGAATTCTAATCCACTTGTTGCTGTTTTAGAACAGGTATATACAGTACATTTACTTAACTGGAGGGAAGTTTGCAATCCTGATTTTTAATTATTGTGATGTAGAAACAGTCTCAAAATCAAATTGGTGCAGCACCAAAGCACCGTGCTACAAAGGGCCTGATCCTATTATGTATTGACTAACATTAGGGATAAATCTTACTGACTTCAAGTAGGATTGATATTAGCCTGTGCTTCTCTAACTACTGCTTACTAATAAAACATAGTTTATAAATTATGCACTCCTACTTACATAAACCACTTTCACTTCATGTTATTGATTCTTTCGCAAATCTCTCAGTTGAAGTGAACAGGGAAGTTGGCTGGCAAGATACTAGTAGGAAGTTCAGAGATAAAGTAAAAGTCTCTAAATGTTTTTCTCCAGAAATTAAAGAGTTCTTTTCTCTACATTCCCTAAAATTAAAGCATGGTTCCTGGGGCTAACATTTTGCATGTTAAAACTCAGCTTTCTGTAATATTCCTCCTGATTTATGGTTTTAGGTCTGATTCAAATAAACATTATTTTTTTTTTTCAAGACGACTTACAAGTATGTGGTTCACAATTTTTCCAGTGTTGTATTTTTTAATTTGTACTGTGTTGGTTTTGTTTTGTCCCAAAATAAGTCATAATCACAAGGCAGTCAAAATGCCCCCTTTTTTTTTTTTTAATTATTTCAATGCCTAAGAAAAAATGTAATCATTGAGAAAGAAGAATTAATTCATTAGATAGAAGTCTTCAAAATCCACATAACAATCCTATATGATAAAAATAATTTATTACAAAAAGCATAGCTGAATTTCAAGCTTCCATAGAATTTCACTGAAAAATGAAATGAGATTGTGATGTTACAGTGGATTATGTAAACACTGTTTTGTGTATAGGTCACGTTATATTCATGCATGCAGAGTAATGAGAAAGTGTGAACAAGCTTGCCAAGAAAGACCGAAGATTTTGCAGGAATTTTTGCATCTTACCCCACCAACAATTTATAAACAGGAGAGAAGAAAAAGACCTAAGCAAGTTGTGTAACCCACATCTAAGATAGTCCCAGATTTACATACCAGAACTTCTTTTATAAAGGATCTCGTAACAACTTAAGTTACTTCTGAAATTTCTGTTAATATTGCTTAAAATTTAGGTTAAATTTAATGTCAGTTTTTTAAGCATTAGTAAGCTCTCGTTCTTACTCATCCAAACAAGGGGTGGTAGACTCATACATTGCAATTGTGCCTCTGATTTTTTTTTTTTTTTAAATAAAATGACTGGCTCACTTACCATGTACCTACTTCTTAGGTGAGAGGGAATATGCCTTAAAATGTTACAAATTAGAGCGGGAAGATGAAGTTCAATCACAGTATTGCATAGCCTTATGAACAATTATGGGAAATCTATCAAACAAACAATGTCCAGTGATTGCTCAGCAGAGCAGCAGACACAGGAACACTCTCTTTCATTACAACAAAGCATGTAAAATAATAAGTGCTGTACTTCCTGTGATATCGGAAAACAGGGAAATAAGGGAGACCTAGTGTGCAAATGAAAAAATATGCTAGGAAAGAAGAGGATGCAATTATTTTTGAAAAGCCTTTGTCCTCCCCTATAAGTGTGTTCACATGTCTGCATTACTGTCTGGAAGTCGGAATAATCTGTACGGACAAAAAAAAGCAATAAACAAACTAAAAAAATTCAACAGAAATACTATCTAAACAAAATTCTTCCAGAATCCAGCATCCTGAATCTGGAATAAGAAGGGGGAAGAACAGAATCATCCGCTTCAAATACATCTATAAGGACACTGGTATAGATGGAAGAAGCAAAAGAGGATCAGCTGCAGCACTTCAGAGAAAACACAGCCAACAAATTCTCATTACAACCTATTATTGGGCAAAAAACCAGGCTCCATCCTACAGCTCATTGGGACACAAAATGTGGACCAGAAACAGGAAAGAGTCTGGGAGCAGAACTAGACTTCCAAAGACGGGCAGGAGCAATTTAATCTTGGATACCACTCCTCGAAACCCAGCAGCCTGTGGTGGCTCTGAGGCATGCTGAGCTGCGACATTACACACACAGCTGCAGGCAACGTGTGCAAGCTGGCAATGGTCATTTCTGTACCAGACATCTGTGAGGAGGGTCCAGTGGAGCCACAGCCTGCCCCTGAAGAGCAGCCTACACCACTCTGCTCACGCTGTGGCTCCCTTTGCCACTCCAACTCCATCCACCTTTTGTAGCTTTATATGCTGCATTTTTCTTTGCAAAGTGCTTCTGAGAACTGCTTAAGACCCTACAAGCGATGGGAAGGAAAAGAAGTGAAATGAATCTTTCAAAGCTTCAGACACTCCACATGGGAGGACTCCAAAATGACAAAAAGTGGTTTTGCAGCCCACAAAATACCTAAGTCTGTCTCACTTCAAGGAAGAGAAAGACTTGTTTTTCATAGTCATCAACATTTTCTTGAGCTTTATAGGCCAGCCTTCACTTTTGCTACTTTATGTATGCTTATATATAAATATATGTTTGCATATGCACATTTCTGTGTATGGTACATACACAGAAGCACAGCAACATACAGGCTCCTTCAACTTACTTTCTCTATTCACACAAATGCTGATATAATAGCTTATAAAGAAGCCTCTTACCATAAATCTATTTTTAGTGCTTTTATTTAAATTGGCATCTAGAAATAAAGTGGGCAGCCAGTACCATATATGCGTCCTGAGAAACCTCTGCAGGGAGCTCTGGCCTAAAATCAATTCAGTTCCCTCTAAAAATGGCCAAATACAGAGGAGCAGAGACTGCAGTGACAAATACACTGAAAGCAAGATAATTTGTATGAAATTTTTATCACTGTTAAACAGGGTCTTAGCATTACTTTGATATTGAATTAAAATGCTAGTTTCTTAGTTTTTAAATGCTCATTGAGCGTGCCCAGGGAATGTATGAGACTTTTCACATTAGGGAAATCTTCAAGCCTGGTTTTTCTACATATATACTTGAGGGGCTGTGTTCATCGGGCAAAACCCTATGAAATGTTAAGTAGGCAATTCTAGAGTTCAAACTGTGGCTGCACGAATGTTTCTGTTCCAGCTTTACTGTGTTTCCCTGCCATGTCTGATTTTTGCATAACACCAATATATAATTTATACATATGTATACATACAAAGCACACATGCATGCACGTGCTTATATAAAGGAGAGGGAAAGTTCTCATCCTCATGATTCCCTGCTCAAGGGGAAATTCAACCTGCAAGCAATGGTGAACACAACTGCTCTACCTATTTCCAAAACATTAATATCTGTTTTGAAGACTTACATGAGTCTTAGATGATCACATATATTTACTGCACTTCTGTCCACAATAACCAACAAGCAAAGTGAAAATCCTGTGAATTATTGTGACACTGCACGTGAGCAAGACCTAGTTTTCAGCACTGAGTACCTCTACGAGTTCACATCCTCCCAATTTCCTTCTGAATGTAGACAGGATGTGCAATGATGCCTGGTTTCAAAATTAGCTTTTCAGACCAATGCCTGTTCTTTTAAAACCAACAGGAGTTTTGCCTTTGACAATGTAATATGCTTCAAATTTATCTCTGACATTAGAAAGAACATGAAAAGTGCAGCTATTTTCACACCACACTAAGCATTTAATATAACCAAATGGACTGTTTCAAATAATACCAAAACCACATAATGATTCTATTGCTCTTCAACTGATTTCTGGTCTGCCAGTATTTAGGGAAAAGCTTTAATTTTCTACAACACAGCTCATCAAAAATAAAATAAACATTCTGTTATAAATTCAAAATCAAGCCATGAATAGAACAAACGTACACCTTTTGTCTACTCTAGCACGCTTTATAAGCACTGTAAATGCAAATATTGCAGCTGTATACAGCATTTGCACATGCTAATATTTACAGTTGGAAATTGTCATATTTATCTTATTGTAGTTTCTCTGAATTATGAGTACAACATCAGATTGGTAAGAGTGGAAAAGGAAGAAGAGTATAGACAACAAGAATCAGCAGTTAATTTATATCAAGCCTGAACAACTAAACTATGATATTATTGCAGTTGTTGACTTTTGTTAATTTCACAGCCTTTTTTGCTGTTAACACTTGAATTAACCCTACTCTTTTGGAACTATTGAATTCTGCAGGCTGAAATTCTCTATCCAAACATGTCCCTCCCAGGCAACAAAATAAAACTTTTCACCAGCATGCCAAGTGCACGAGTAACCTTGGAGTCAAAGAGGATCATTGTAACAGCAGTGAGAATACTGTTGGTCTCCATTCCTAAGTTTGTCCCACTCCTCAGGGCAACAGGAGTCTTGGCGAACTGACCTAATGTATTCATATTACAGAAGAGTTTTCATAGAGTAAACACAGCTTTTGGGGTAAGTAGGGGATGGTGTATGTTAAATATTTTGGTACAAACTGTGTAAAATCACAGTCAAAGTAAATTCAGACTGCTGAAATGGTGTTCAAATGTCCTCCAGGAATAAGTACAGTAAAGTGAGGGTATAGGAAGACAATTTTTTGCAACCTATTTCTTTTCTGTCCTATAATGTACAGTAACTAACTCTTTCCAGCAAGTGCATCTAAATGCTGCATTTCAGTAGCTCTCTTTGGGAAGAGGCCATAAACCACCAGGCAGTCTAGTAATATAATTGAACGAAATCATATAGAGATTATAGTGGACAACAATCTGAAAATTATCCAGCAGGTCAAAGCTTTTGACAACAAATCAACAAACCCACAAGCAAAACAAATCAAAACAAACAAAAATCCCCTACAAATTGCTGTGAATGGTGGAACTAATGAAATGTGAAATTGCATTTATTCTCTTCCAAACCAATAGCTGCAACTACTCCCTCCTGAGTTTTATCTTCCCCCAAAAATACTTGCAGTACACTCCCATGTTTTTCAAATCCCCCTCTTTATGCTCCCTTTTCTGCCTTGCATGCCTAGGCAAGATGTGAATTGTAATGATGGAGTGAATGGGACATACATGCCAACCTCCCAACTAGTCAGGTATCTCTGAGAGGGTAGCTGAGCTGTTGCCTGTCCAGCCATTAATTTTCAGAAAACTTTTAAGAACTATGGAACCTCATGCATTCTTCTGTCAAATTTGGTTGTAATAGACCAATATATTAAGGATTTGTTGGGAATACTGGCAGATATAGAATGAGATGGGACATAGCATCAGCTCCCTAGAAAGAATCAGGAAAAGGAACTTATCCTGGGATGTTTTTCAGAGGAGTGGTGTATAGCAGACTTGGAAGCTAATTATTCTAACATTCATTACAGTTTAAGTACTGTATCCTTTCTTGGATCTGACTTTTTAAGACAGGTTATTTGCAAAGCACTCAGAGAACAAGAATGGTAACAGACTGGGCAAACAAGATCTATAGAGTAAAAAAGTGAGATGAGTGGATATGTCTAACTTGGATATAAAAAGATAGAGATGGGAGGTTATATCAAAAAAAATTTAATGAAGTGATCAATTGCGCTCCATGTCCAGGAAAGAAGAGATTAATTTAATTAGCAGCAAAAAACTCTGAATGAAACATTAGAAAAAAAAATAGGCTGGTGGAAAGAGTCAAACAGGTTTTCCAAGGCGGTGAACAATCACCTACCATAGAGATTTTTAACATCAGTTTACACAAGCACAGCCTCTTTTAGGGACTTTCAGCTTTATAGTTCTGTTACTCCATCTTAAACCTTTTTCTTTGGGGGGCTTCTGGGCACGCACTGAGGACCACTACACTTACAGCAGCACAACTTGGGCTACATTTACATAATTTGCTAGATCTTAAAAATGCAAATCAGTGCTGCAGTGATAAATCTGAGAAAAATCCAATCAAGAAAACGTGAATCTTGCTGTAGGCTTTGGTTAATTTAGTCTCAGAATCTGAATGCATGACGACAGTATACTTCTGTATTTTAGCATCTAACAGGGAGAAGTGCTCTTTGTTCATGCTCTTTGTTTTACCAAACCAGACAAACAAAATAAATTCAAACAAAGTAAAAAGGAAATATTTCTAAAGCTTTTCCCTTCTGAGGATTCCAGTCTAAGGATTAAAGCAATAAAAATTAACCTGTGGACCAAAAATCATGTAATCATTTCGCAATAAAGATTAATCATAAGCTTTGTTTTGTGGTTATTTCCCTCTTCACCCTCTCCCCAAATACTTTTTTAAAAAGTGACTGTAGAGTCATTTTACAGGCATTTTAAAAATGACTGTAGAAACACCACTTCATTTATGGAGAAGTGATTTTAGCCAGTCTTTTCATATAGGGCAAACTGGTCTCAAACGGTTTTGTCTTGTTTATCAATGAGGACACAGTAAAGTTTCCATCCTACAAATCTGTACATCTCTGGACAATCCTCAATCACCTTAGAACTTACTGATTTCAAGTGAGACTTTTCCATGGGTAAAAATCCATGAGCAAACATTTTCCAAGATCAGGACCTAGAACCACATTCTGAATATCAGAATTGAAAGGTAGATTCTTTCTTGCTTATTATACCACAAAGAGGATTTTACTACAAAGTACTTTATAAGATTTAAAAAATGCAGAAGCTGGAATACAACTGACATTATTTTAAAAAATTGGATTGTCATAAAAGTTGTGTATAGTTAGTTTATAAATACTGTATTTCATTCATGCTAATTTATCCATTCATTTTAGCACATAAAATGTATGAAATTTGTTTTTTTAGGTTTTGGAAAAAAGAAAATACTAGAATTATGCCTCCTCTTACATATACAATTCATATCTAAATAACACATAGTTTTCTTGTCCTTAATATATTACGTCTGACAATAAGTAATTTATGACTACAGTCCTACAAACCAAGCTACTAAATGAGCAATCATTCCGAACTTGACGCAGAAGGAACTGAAATTGCTGGATATATGGGAGAAAGACATGCATTTGTTGAAACAGCAGAGGAATAGACAGGAAATCTCGCATGTTTGTACTCAGCAGAAATTTTATTTAACATGGCAATTGAAAGGTGGTTCAAAGGATCAACCAGAATGCATAACATCCCAATTGTCTGGTGAAGTCTGCCCACATTATTCTTTTAATACTCTTGTTTTATTTTCAGGGAAGAAATCTGTCTAAATCCAATGCTTTTAAAATCACAACTAACAATACATCAGTCACATTGCTTGGCAGCTTTCAAGTTGTTCTAGTTGGTAATGTTATCTTAGCATGAGGATTTCAGGTCTCAGGGACTCAAAGGCCTTACCGCGTGTATTTCTCTAAGCATGTGAGTAGTCCAATGGGAGCAAACGCTGTAACTCCCATGCAAAGTGTGTGGCTGGATCTGAGGCCAAGAATTACATATATAAAAGAGGAAAGAGAGGAAATTCCATGATAATGACTGGAGCACCGTCAGAAGAAGAGTAGAGGTGCCAAGGCAGCAGCCGCTTCCTGAAGCTGCATCATTTAAAGTTACAGTGTTTGATCCTAAGTTCACTACACATAAGATCGAGGAGATCAAGGGCTGGAGAAAAACCTCCAAGACCATGCCCAATTTGCACAATGACAGGAAGCCAAGACTGTATGTGCAGCCCCAGAAATTAATGTGTTGCTTGCATGTTCAAAAGATTTGAAAATCAGTAAATTTCTCTCTTTGCTAAAAATTCCAGTACCAGAAGCCATATGATTGACTCAAAGCAAAAAGCATTTCAAGTGAATCATACATCCAGGCAAGCCCAGACAGGACATTGTTAACTATCAGTTGGCCATCATAATGGTTTATCTCTCTTTAGGAACTTCAGTGTCAACAAAACCCCTGGCAAACACAGACAAATCTCACGTACTGGGCCCAGAGCTGTACTTTTTCCCATGGTAAAAGTCCCACAGGTAGCAGTGGAAATTTCACCTTAGGCTCTGTGCAGCACTGCTGCTCATGTGAAGGTCAGAGCTGAGTCTTCTGTAGAGAACAAGTAGCTACACACATCTTCATACTGCTTTGCATTTTGTCCCATCTAGAGAGCCTCCAACACAGTATCTGGGGAGCAAGGGAGGAAGGAAAAGAAAAAAATGTGGTCTCCCTTCCCTGATGGAGTTTATGCATCAGCTTATCCACTCTCCTTCCTAACCACCCTTCTGCAACCATGGCCCAGTCACTCAACGGAATTTTTCTCCAATGCTCCACATTTATTTTTTGCCATTCTTAAATGCCAAGTGGGTAATTTACAAAAATGCACCAGGAAAAATGCACAGCTGAGCTCTTAGTGTTGGAAGCAATAGTTCAATGGCCAACACAGTGGGGATGAACTCTCTGATCTACAATGAGCCAAAACTGACAGGCAGCTTGGGTCGATGCTCCTATAGCTAAGCATCGGCAATTCAGGCTCATGGGAACATATCAGAGGGCTGTCCTTCTCCAGTCATTAGATAAAACTCTATACAATTCTCCAATGTGTCATGCTGCTCCACTAAATTCAGCTATTGGCTCTCTTAAAATGGAAGTCAACTGATGATGAGGTGGTTTCAGGAGCACTAGTAGAAAAACTTAACTGATAACGATGGTGTGGAAAACATCTAGTTAGCTGAAGCTGAGGAGGAGGAATTTTATGCGTTTGCATATTTTTCTGTAGTTCCCACCACTGGATTTCTAATATCATACTCAATCTAGAAAGCTATGTAGCCTCCATCTGCAGGATTGTCATACCACTTCAACAAGAACTGAGATATTTCTCTTCTAGCTCTGTTTACCTGCCCACTTGGAGGCAGCTATTCTCACTGAAGGCGGGTGTATATGGTGGCACAATGCTTTGCACATTTGCTATAAACTGTATAGTGTGAGACTTACACACAAAAACTTCAGAGATTGTCAGGTGGAATATAAAAGCAACATCTTGCTTACAAGTAATCATTAAAAGCCTTGTGGCTTTTCTTCCAAAGAGAGATATCTCTGTTATTTCATTGGCCCAAGTGTCCTGCATTTATTGTCAACTGAAAACACTGTTTTATACTCCTCCTAAAAATTACCACACAATTGTTCTGGTGCCAAAACCCTCCCAGTTTCCACCCCACAGACAATTGCAGCAAATAGGTGTAGCAATGGCAAAATGCTGCCTTGCTTCTATGAAATTCTGTGAACAATGGGATTGTTTTCCTTGAAGCTATTTGGGACATTGATTGCAGAAGCTGCTGTCCGAAATCAACAGAAGGAATTTGGACTGTTAATGGAAGTGGTCCAATGTAATCAGTGCATAACCTTTATTTTAATATTATTAACATCTAAATTGAATCATAAAATAAAAATACAATGCATGTTAGCATTTGAAATTAATAAATAATCACTAACTAAAATAAAAAATCTTCCGTGGCATGAAAATAGAGTTTTAGGACGAAATAGCCATTATAGCACAAGCATGAACAAAGCCAAGCCCAGTCACGGTGGGTCACGAAACTACAAAAAGAACTCTCTTGCTATGATTAAGTAATGATGGTGTTTCATCCTGGGTTTTGGCGATTGGCCAATATACTGGCTTTTGTAAAGTTACTTCAGTAACGAAGATGAATTGATAATATGAAGAATTTTCAGTTTTCTGGATATTTATTTAGCAAAAATATAGATATAAACAAAGTTTTTTTTTCCTGGAATCTAACAGAAATGAAAAACAGCGGGAAATTTCAGCCAACAGTTTGCTCAGAGGTGTCAGCATTTAAGAGGACCGTTCTCACAAATGCTTCCTTTGCTAGATTAGTTGACAAACAATTCCCTTGTCCCTCTGTTTTCACAACTAGTACCTGTTAAATCCCTGAAACTACACTACTTAGCCCTGCTGTAACTTTCCAGCCACCACTAGCCAAAGCTGCATTCAATTACTCCTTCCACTCAGCCTGGCAGAAAAGATGCCAAACATAGCTATTGGCCCAAACCAAGTCTCCAGCTGTCTCTAGCTCACCTTCTGATGGCTGGCAGGCACTGACACTCTGCAGAGTAACAATTCCATCCGTGCAACTGACTTTTCTTCCACTGAACCTGACAAAACATCACTAGGTCTTACACTAGAAGAATAGACATTCAAAACAGGTTCAGGCAGCTACATTTTATAGACTGGGATGAAAAGAAAAACAATCAAAAGGTATGATATAATTACAGGGTAATAAAACTATAAACATTGTTAATATATTAATTTCATATTTGGCTTAATATCAGACTTACACATCTGGGTGAACAAATCCACAGATGTCCAATTGTTTCGATTTTGGGTTGGAAAAAAAAATATTTTTTTGACAGGTGCCCATCAGTAGATACATAATTTTTTCATCAGTGACACAGAATAAAAGATATCAGAAGTATTACCAAGGGAAGCTCATCTCCCCACAGAGTATGCAAAAAATATAAAATAAAAATTCCTATCATATTATAAAGATTTAATTTTTCTGGGTCTGAAAAAACCTCTACTGGAGGAAAAATGTTCCCTAAAAGCAGGGAGGGCAAAATGCTACTACTATAATAAGAAATGTCTCTGTCATCCAACTTTCTGACTTCTTTCTGAACATCTGTGCTGAAATTCTGAAACCCTTGGAAAACACAATTTTTGGACAAGGCCGATAAAAGCATGATTGTCCTGACTGTTCTAGCTAAAATTGTCTCATGCTGAAAGCAAGGTCTCTGTAGACAACAGAGGGAAGATCATTCTATGCCTAATTTACAGAGGGACAAGAAAGTCAGCTAATGACAGTGTGGCTAGTAAGCAGAGATTTGTTTTCATCCCTTCTGAAGACACGATGCTTACAGGAAGGGACAGTGTGACACTGAAGATCTGTAACTCATGGCAGGAAGGGTTGGGTGGGAGGGAACAGAACTGAAGGAAGAGAAGTGGGTGGGATGCAGGGTTTGTTGCAGGGAAGGACTGAAGATGAGGACAGGAGGGAGACTGCAAGAAGCAAGGATGGTTGCGTGATTTGGAGAGGCATCAGGTGACCATTCACTAATTTCAGAGCTGGACCAAACCTTGGTGCCAATAGAAAACTCACAGAGCTTTGCCAGTTGCTGGTCTGAATAAAATGAGCAAACATAATCCCCTGGGAATAACAGCCATTTTTATATGGAGAATGAGCCTGTGAAACTTGTTTTGATTTGCTTAATTGAAGCTGCCTCTCCAAAGAAGCAGCTCTGAAACTCCTTGGGAACTGGATACACTATTGTTCTTCATTTGTGGTGTTTATTTTTTTTTTTTTTTTGTACTTGGAAGAGTAGGAGCAAAAAATTCTTTGGATGAATTCAGAAACACCAATAGCATTGAAACGGTTGATCTTGGGTGTCAAGGAGAGAGCTTATGTGTCTTTTTCTTGTTACAACAAATGTAAAGCTGCCACAAAGCACTCCACCCCTTATTTAAAGTGAGAGTTTCTGAATATGAAAATCACCAGACCAAAAGCTGTTTATGCTGCCTACAGAAGACTGAGATGTTCCAAGTATGCTCCATATCACTTATCAACAATAACATGCCTGCAATTAAGTCATGGTTCTGCTGAAGTCTGAAAAGTCTATTGCAGTTTTTTTTGGGGGAAAAAAAAAGCAAACCAAGAAACCTACAAAATTATATTAAAACAATTGCATACATACACAGTACTGGAGGGAATTCTGCATATGCCTATTACAAATAATTTTAAATCACTGATAGGTAGGGCAGAAGCCTCTGAATGATAGCAAAATAAAAACAAGATGAAAAAAGCTAGCCATTAGAGCAATGATATTTAGGGATTACCCTACAAAGTTTAGGAAGGTAATCCTATTTTGTCCACGTGGGATGGAATGTGTCCTACTGTGGATCTCACTGTGTACTCCAGAGTCGTCATGTTGCTTTTCTGCATAATTGCTGGTGTTACACAAGTTGAGAAAAAAGCATTATATTTTTCAGATGATCAAATGCCCCTTTTCAGATTATCACTTTGAAAACTCATTATTTAAGAATGGGTCTGATCAGAGTACACATCCTAAATCACTTCAATGCAAGCAGCGATCTTCTCACAAGCCATTTTACCCCAGATTTCCTTTGAAGATGACACAGTTCTTGCTTACTTTTCTAACAAGAGTATGATGTCAGCTTTGGGCTATATTTGAAAAGAATACGAAAAACTGGAAAAAAATGGAACAGTTGAAAAATTACAATTTCTTATATAATGGCAATAAAATTCTATCTTGTCAGCTATGCACTTCCAAGTGTTACTCTGAACAGGATCACAGTGCCCTTTGCTAAAATGAATTATCTGAAAAAAGTTTGTTGCAGTCACTTACAAGGATTTCAATACTTTTGTATCATCCCATCTTAAAAGAAAAAGTAAACTGATTTTAAAAAGTTCTACAGAGAACTCAAGTAAACAACATATTTTTATAGCAATTTATCTTTGTATATATATAAAAAATATATACACTTAGATATATAAAGTTATATGTATAAAAAATAAAACCCAGCCTTACCTACAGTGAAAATCTTGCAGTCATATAAGAATGAAGTGAGATGAAGCCCTTACTCATAATGAGAATCAGATCATAAGAGAAAAGAAGGTGAATCTGGAAGCTAGCTCCTACTCAAAAAACCACGGCCATGAGACAGGCTGTAAGTTTCTCTATGAATCAGCCAAACATCTGATCTCTGGGGATAATTAACTGCCTGAAAATAAATGCATCTGGAATCTTTTGGTGGAATAGGAGGTAGGAAAAAAATAGAAGCAACATAAATTACAGAAGCCTAGGAGCTTTTTGTAGGTAACTGCTGTAAACAATTTCACAATTTCTTGGTAAAAATCAGTGACTATTGAAGACAAAGCAAAGAAAGTAAAAATTTTAGCATCAGCTGGTACTTTTTGACCTGCACATATAAAGGAAAAATAAATTGCAGAATTAATGAAATAGTATCACATTTTTTAAAACAAAGGTGCTGCAAATTAAAATGTTTATATGCTTTTTAGCACAGGCATAATGACCAGCTAGAGTGCAGGCTTCCTGCAATACACAGATAACACGGATGTTTCTTCACAAGGTGAAAAACAATAGGAAATACAAATCAAAGCTAAGACATCTTTTCTAACTTGCATAAATGCAGCAAAAATATAAGCCCAGTCAAATTCCTGTAGGCAAATCTGGTAGTCTTGCTCTCCATGTGCTCTGTAAATACAGTTTATATTATGATGATTGTGACATTTACATGCAAAAACAATAGGAAATATGGTCTGAATTAGATGTTCACTTGCCCCACTATGTGTACTATAATATGTGTTTATGTATTATAACTTCAACTTCTACTAGTATTTCAAATTGCTTTAATTAACTCAAAGTATGAGAAATACTTAGAGACGTTTAGATGTTTTAACATCTTTCTGATACACATTGCAGGCAGAGGTTAAAATTACTCATAGAAGGAAATAGCCCTTTTATTGCAAGTTATTTAATTACTGGAAACAAAACGTAAGTGCCAGAGCTGCACCATCCCAATAATGCACTTTCTTCTAAAACCAAAAGCTTGCAGAATTGGGCTGTTTTAGTTGCCCACTCCAGTCTACAATGTGGATATTCAAATGCTACTCTCAAATTGGGAGGACATTTGCATCCTTTAGAAAAATCATATTCCTGGCTGTGAAGTGGCTATTCTTTGATTTTGGAACATTCAGTGATGCCTTAAAATACCAAAACCGACTGATAGCTGCAATTGCCACATTAGTATTTTTCCTTTAATCAGTAAGTCCATTTAAAAACTGTTAAAGGAATACAAAAAAAGATCACAAGATACTGTATTGTAAACAGACTGTACATGATTCTATAAAAAGAAAGTTAAAATCAGTTCTGACTTGCTGAGAATGTGAATGCTATGTTCTGGGGTTTGCTCCTGTTGCTAACAGATTTTAAGGGAAAGGCAGTGCCAAACACCAAGCAGCTGCATGTCCTTATAGAAACATATTACAGCAGACAGCAATCACACAGAAACAGAGCATAAACTAAGTTGTCACAGTTTCCAAAAAACATTGCAACAGATGAATCTAAGAAGAAAAAATGCAGTAAGTACCATGCAGAGGGTAAAAGTACACTTGGAGAAAATCAGACTCTTCCAAGATGACATCGTGGACCTTTGTCCAGGTGGTAACGTAGCAACATTTGTTTCTCATCTCCTCCACCTTTGCATCTCCCACTGATTTCAGCCCTGATGAATGCATGGATGAATGTAAAGCGCTAGTTGTGTGCACAGCATTACACAGACTTCCCTTGAGGTGCAAGTGAAATTTAAACCATTTTCAATTCCCAGACATAGGACATCAGTAGAAGAAGCTCTGCAAGAGGACGTTTTGGTATAGCACCCCTGAAGACTGGAAATCTCTCTGAAGTACACTAAGCACAGAGTAGTTATGGGATGCCACAATGGCTTGCTACAACACAGGAGCGCTTGCACCACCACCAGGACAGTGGTTTGAGGTTAGCATGTCCTGTGGGACAAGGAGGGTTAAGTTTCACAACCTAGCACTTCCACAACAGCATGGAAGGAGGAGAGGGCAACACCGAGCTCTACAGTGGGAAAAATGGTTTTAACAGGAACGGGATGAAAGCTAGTGCCAAGGTTTTAGGGCACCAAAGGAGTGTTGCAATTTAACCCAAGAAAGCAAACTTGAGGCAAACATGCTAAGCTTGCAGCCAGGCTAGAATCAGTTTCTGTGGCACTTTTCCCTTGTGTAGCATAGCTGGAGATTGGTCCCTCTTCAAGAGCAGCTGGTGTTGCGCAGTGGTGAGGGGTGGTAAGGGCATTATGGGTTTTTGCTTCTATGGCAGTCATGGCTCCTTTCCTGGCCTCCTTGTGAGCAGTGCCACCTCCTGAATGTGGTCCTGCCCTTCAGGCATAATCCAGTCCACTTTTCATTCATGAAAAAGTGATTTTCTTTCAGCTCTTATTTAGATCTTTCTTAGATCAAGTAGATGCTTGTTCTCTCCTACTGTAGTACTTCAATCTACAGCTAATGCCCATTGATGTCTCTGACATTTTCATTACTAGCCTATTAACTGGATTATAGGCACAGTAGAGTTGTCTGTTAAGATATGAAATAAAAACTTCCAACCAATGTCTCCGTCTGCAGGACTTCAGTCCAAACATGCAGAGACCCAGACTCAACTGGATGGAAATGAACACAGGGTATAACATATTCACCTTTGCGCACAGAGTCCTCCAGTAGAACCATCAGTTGGAGGGCGCAATCCTTAAGGGAGGAGAGTGGGGAATAAGGCTTCCCCGCTACAAATTATTGAAACTAAGGCAGTTCATCAAAGCAGGGCTGCCAACCACAGGCATTTCCATTCAAACATACAGAGCAGAACTGCTGGCTACTGGGCAACATCTTTCTGTGTTTCAGTCCCTCAGCAGCACAGAACTTGAGGAAGGCTTCCCTTGGCCCCTATTGCATACTCTGAGCAGCCCACCTGTTCCTCAGGTACCCCTCATGTGTCACTGCCAGGTTGGTGCTCTGCTGACTGTCACAGGTCATACATTGGTAAGGAGGTTCGCTTTAACGACACCCTATTTCAAGTACAGTTAGATCATGTTTTTATTCCTCTTCAAAATGATCGTACGTAGGTGGATTCTGAAAGGTCCTGGGTTCCTGCTTTGAACAAACTCTACTGCCATACACCAGTGCTTAGAGGTGCTCCTGGAACTGATCATGAAGGCAAAGCCAGTGCATGGTGATGGGGCCCTCTACAGACATCCCTGGCAGAAGACCTGGGTTTTATTTGTGCTTATCAATAACTCCTTGCACATCTTCTCCCGACTCCCTTCTTAAGTGTTTATGTCTTCTGTGGGCTGGGATTCCTTTCTACAGTATCTGCATAGACCCTGGGAGAACCAACTGGGACTTCCTCATATTTCTACAGAAGAGGGTAATACAAATTTTTCTGCTGGATTTTTTAGAGCTAACTTACCACTTTTATACTTGCTGTCTCTTAATTTACATACCATCATATCTATTTGCTTATACAGATGCAAATATCAGCGGCAGCAGGAAGTCTGCATGAGGATCATAATTTCATCTAATTTACAAATATTCTGTCCTACGGTCCCTTCAGTCCTTAGTACCATGATGATTTCCTTTTCTTCCTTTAAAGAGCTTTCATTGATGAGGAGACAAAAATGCTGTCATTCCAGTGGCAGGGAAAACCAGACATCTGTTCTATTGGGCCTCCTCTTTTAATTTCCCTTAAAATTGCAGTCTTTGCTGCCTCATATTAGCTCCGCCTTTTTTTTGCCATAAGGGCCAGCCATTACTAAATGATGGCAAGGAGCCAAGCCTGAATATGCTTAGTATTAATTTTTATTCCCCTCATCTAATTAGCAGCCATTCTGGGAAGAAAACAGGAGGAAATTTTGCCCATACTGGAATTTTTGGAAGTGTATTTGCTGTATGTAATGACTTTTGGAGATTTCTGACTTAACTGAAGAGAGAATTATCTCTTTACATCCAAGGGAACTGGAAATATTGCCTCTGTGATCGTCTGCTGTTTAAAAAGATGTACATGTTATATATATCCATCCATACACACACAAAACCACAGATGGGATATATTCCACTCCAAAAGACTCCTGGTTCAACCCAAAGAGCACCGTGGCACGTATCCATCATTCTGGAGGTGCTCCTATGTACCTGAAACCACATTTCGTGTAAAGAGACAAGCCAGTGCACAGAAGTCACATTAGGTGTTTCATAGGATCACAGTCTCAGGGATTGCTTATGTCATCAGGATTCCCTAGCCTATTCATTCTGGGTCATAAATACCAAAATCAGCCATGTGTAGCTCCCCAGCTGTGAAGAAGCAACACAAATCCTGATTTGGACCTGTTGAATACATATGGGCTGTCTCCTCAGGAGTGCGCTGAGACCACTCTCAGGGCCAGATCAGCTACCTACGCAGACAGCAAACCCATCAGTGCAGCCCCAAATCCAGCCAAGAACTACTTTCCTTGAGTCTGTCTGGTATGTGACAGATGGCTTGTGCTGTCTGGAGGCCATCAGGTTCACTTAGATATGCTGTCCACAAGTTGCCTTCAAAACCACTATGTGGAGAGGAAGATCTGAAAGGCTTGCTTGTCTCCAGGCCTCTCTCAGTCAGCTGAGCGTACCATAATGGCAAAAACTTGTATTTGGCAGCTGAATCTCTCTTGCAGCAAACATTCTGGATACTCCTTGTTCTCAGCCAGGACAGTCAGACAAATCCATTTGTAAAAAGCCCAGCAAGCCTGAAATAGGCCCCTGACATCCCTTAAATGTCTCTGTCAACATTCATTAGCAAACAATGTTCAGCAGATGCCGGAGCTTTCTATAAGATTACTTCTGTTATTCTAGGCTTTGTTTTTAATACGTTCAGGCTGTCACGTAAGTTCTTCATTGTAAAATGAGACTGTTCTGCTCTTCCTACCACATCCCAGTACAACTTCACTGATAACTAAATGCTAGCTAGAGACAGAAATGTTCTTGGTGTGACTCACTTTTCAATGGCACAGAGTTAACAAATCCATTACATTTCTACCACTGATAGGCAACCTATAGGGCAGTTATTGACTGGCAACATGTAACGTATCAACAGGCCCAGTGAAATTGTCTATGTCCTCTGACAGTCTCAGAAGAGAGAAATTACATAAAAAGAAGAAACAACTCACTCTCAACTGTGATTACTAAGAATAGATAAATGTCTGAAATCTCAATCTAAAAAGCTGGATGTGCTTCAAGCCTTCTCCTTCCATCCCAGGCCACGTACTCATTGCTGACAAGTCACAGACCCAGTAACTGCAAGGTTTTCTGGTGACTCATATCTATGAAAATTCCTGGCATGCAACATCTAATGAATAAATCCTCAAATGAGCTTGGTCATGGTGTCACCAAGGGGGAGAGCTGAGTTCTGCAGAAGAGTGTGTAAGAGACAAGAAGATCATGAGTAGCAGGATGAGAACGTAGGAAAGTAGGTGAGGTTTTACCGGATTGCTTCCATAGGGCATAGGAAAAGCTATAACTTTTCTTGATTTTGTTATCTAGGCCAGCTGTGTGGGGAAAACCAGTCTAGTGGGAAGCCAGAATCCTGTTGGAAGGTGGGTAGGAAAACCAGCACCTTTACAAAAGAGGGAGAGACCTATAGAAATGGTCCAGGAATGATAAGCAGCTGACTTATAAGGTGTTATGGGATGGGATGATATCATGATATCTCCAGGGGAGAGATATGACGATATGGATGCAATATCCAGATGGCTGTTGACTGCAGGAAGGGGAATCTGGAGTTCCAGCTGGTTGAAGGATGGCTTGAAAAAACATGAACCTTACACATATTTGTGAAGCAGGTTGATCAGGAAGGGACCAAGCTGGGAATTTTCCCAGATTGTGCTTTTTTTCATCAGAAAATGACAGTTCATTGAAAACAAATATTTGCCAGGAAAAGGGCAAGTTTGAGGACTGTCTGTTCACACAATTTTCACCTAGCTTTCCAAAACATTTAGCTTAAAAGTTTGTAACCAAAAATATTTTATTTAACTTGGAGAAAACTCTATATTGTAGGTAAAACTAAGCTGAATTTCTTTAAATTTTATTTCTTTAAATTTAAAAATCTTTTATGTGTAAGTGGTCAAAACCTGTATGAAGAGTTTCAATACTATCAAAACATCTCAAATTATAAAAACCATTATCAGTTTTCAATATTTATTAGTAAAATAAATGTATAATTTTTGGGAGGAATTAAGTGCTATTTAGCTCATTCACCAGCTGTACCCCCCATGCCCTGGTTAGAAAAAGTTATGGGTGGGAGGTAGGTCTGTCTGTTAAAGGACAAAGACACAAATACAGCTTCTGTATCATTGCAAGTGACACTATCAGGTTGAAGATCTTCTAAAAGAGAAGCCAGGCCCAAGCCATTTAATTTCATTGCTACATGTCTACCCCACCTCACAGCCGTTATGCTGTGCCTGCCCAGCAAAAAAAGAAATAAAAATGAAATAAAAATCTAAATGGGATTAAGTGGAGATTAAAACGGCCCAATGCAGGCAATTAGGGCTTGGTAAATAAATAAAAATATGGAGTAGTTTTTTTCAAGGGGTTGGAGTGGGGAGGAGGAGAAAAAGCCTAACTTCGAGAAGCGTTATCTGAGTCATCATGCAATTAAAGTCTGTGGGCTGAGCTTGGGTCTATTCCACCTGCTTTGCACCAGTTCCAGTGGTATTATACAGTTCAAAACCTACCTCAGCTGCCCATCAAATTATGCTTTTGGCATAAGGAAATCCCCAGGAGTCAATCTTTAAATATTCCCTCCTGAGCTTTTGTGTAAGGAGCAGGGCCAAAGGGAATGTGGTTTGGGACATTCACAGAGTCCAACTAGTTTTTTTCTTCTGGGGTGGCCCCTTGGTACCACAGGCAGTGGGCATTAAATTCACTAGCCCATGCTACTTTAATTTACACTAGAGACTTATCAAGCAGCACCAAAATATGGCACATAAATATTATGAACCAGAGACCAACCACAGGAAGAAAGCAAGCTGCACTTTGTGCCTGCAGGTAAGAGAAGTTCACTGTTCATGAATGCAAAACTAATAGACTGATTCTTTTAAAACAAGTCTCTTCCTTAGATTGCAAGGAGATATACAAAAGGAGCTGAGTTTTGACTGAATCCACTTAACTCATGCTGAGTTACGTAAGTGCAACACTTGGAAAAGGGATGAGAAAGATTGGAGGAAACAGAAAACAAAAAGGACAAGATTGATCCAACAGAATCTTTCTTAAAAATAAAGTGGTGCTATGCAAAGGCTGGGGTGCGTCTTGTTTGTATAAAAAATTCACAACAACATGAGTGAGCAATAGACAGAAAGGAAACAAAGAGGGTAGTTCTGCATGGCCGCCTTGAGGATTTTCTTGCAAACCAGATTAGCATCCCGTCAAAATCATTGAAAGATGTGTCAGAAGCTGCACGATAGCATAGGGTATTGTGAAAGTACCACAAGAACCTGAAATCCATAGGACACCTTAGGAAGATTGCCAGTAAGTCAGAATGCTCCCTTAAGCCCGAATTTTGCCTAGAGACTTTCCATTGCCCTCCACCAGCCCACCAACAGGTACAGCACAAAACAGAGTGCAATGATCCCCAAAGCCCCATGCTTCACTGACAGCAAATACGGAACCTTGCCTTTTAAAAGGGAAACACAGGAGCTTGCTCCTAGTATTGAAGGTTTTATCCAAATAAAAACTGAGAAAGACTGTCTGAAAGAAAAGGAGAAATTTTGTAACAAAAACTGTATTCCAGTTTGCAGCTTTTGCTGGTAGTATAACACATAGGAGCCTGTAACTTAACGATCATGATAGCAATTTGCTCATTTCACACCAGATATCCTGATTAATGTGAACTGTTTGACATATATCAGTAAGCACTCTGAAACTGCATGTTTTTTTCAATTGCTCAGTTTACCCTATCAGTGGTGTGAATATCTGCACCAGTTAACTTAGACAAGGAAATACTAAAGTCTTAACATGTTGGAAGGATAAATTCACGTGTGTGTATATATAATATTTTTACGTATGTTTCATACATGCACAGACACATACCGGAAAATACTTCACTGAATTGTAGTGAGTTTTGAAGAGCACTTGGCACTACTGAAAGATTCATATAAACGAACCTGAAAACTGGTTGTCAAATAATGCAAACCAAGAAAAGAACACCATATACTATATTAAATACTTCGAGCTTACTGAGTTGCTTGCTTGGACTTGCAGGAGAAACCTGAAAACTGAGATGTGTAGTCAGTATGAAACAGCACTGAGGAGTATGTGCTTTGCCTCCTACTCCTGCATATTTTATCATTTAGGTTAATTATGACTTTTAATGATGGCTAATCTTCAAAGAGGTATATGAAGATCTCTGAAAGAGGTTGAATACAAGGAATAGACTGAGTGCAGTCACAAATCAAGGGGTGGAGTGAGAAAACAACCCTGGATCTGTGGGACAAACACTCAACAGCATGAAGGGGCTAAATGTGGCAATGAGTCAGAGACAAGGCAGATTTTCTCCTAGGGGAAAGGGAGGGGAAGATCAAGGACTCCAGTGCAGGGAGGTAATCTGGAAAGAGACATGGAGAAGAAGAAAGATTTAGGACCTCTGTGGGTGGCAGAGCAGGGACGTAAAGCCATTGTTGAAATGACTGAAAATTCAGATTTTGTAATCTGCAAGTCTAAGTCATCCTCTGGAGGCTTGTATCCCTCACTGTTGACTGTGGGTAGCATTTTAGACAACACCTACTTTAAAGTTTCGGTTAGAAGCCTAGAGACAACTTGAAAGATCTGAGTTTCCAGCAAAATGACAAACAAAACATATTCAGGAAAAATGGAAAAATCCTCCTGGACTTCATTGGTATAATGTATCCTAGGCCTGACCACTACTGTCTTAAAAGAAAGGAAGAGAAAAATACCATCACAAATCATTATACAAAGACAAAGCCCTGATGTTATATAACCTTATACTCTCTGTGAGTAATGTAAACACTGTCCTCTCCTGTTTCCAACAAACAGATGAGAATGATCTGGAGAAGTAATAATGATCTCATAATCGAATGGAAAAGCCGTTGGCTGTTTACATCCATCTGCAGTTTGGTTAAGGAGCAGAACAACACTGGACCCTATTAAAGGACTGATTGCGACTGGCTGTATGTCGAAATACAAGAGACTGCAAAGCAGACTCCTTGTCTGAACATGCATCAGTCTTCCAAAATCATCATGATGTGTGATGACTATGGCACAGCCCCGCTGCATTAACTGGTGAAGTTGCACTGCAACAAAAGGAGGACAGACAAAGAAATTGGAGACCCTACATTTCCTTTGCTTTTATAAATGCTACTTATAGCCTGAGCCTGTGGGAGTTCTTGTTAGGTATAACCTCCTGCTTCTCCTGCCAAATGTATGAATACTAAGGCAGATGGATGTGAACCAGAAATGCTAGAGAAATTCCCTTCTCACACTTTGGAATGACACTCTGAGATAACCCCATCTTGCTTTAAGAAATCTAACTCAGAGTTGAATTTCATTGAATACTTGTGTTTGAATATTCTTCATCTGCTAAAATGAGGTATATTACTGTTTTTAATTTATGTATTCAAGCACTACTAGATGACTCGTTTGATGAATAATAGTATCAAATAGTTCACTTGATGTTTACTTCTTCCTGACTTTCAATGCTCTTGTCGTTTTCCATCAATATCAGAAAATCTTCTATTGTGTGGAAATGCTGTCTTTCTATATCCAGGAAATCTGGGGTTCAGAGTGAGAGATACAATAAACTGTCACTGCTGTGATTCATCTGATTTAGCATGATCAAGAACCCACACCTGCAAGTTCCTAAACAAAGGAGTCCCAGCCATTTTCCATGGGAAGGACAACACACCCATGCGGCTTCCCCGCAAAGAACACTGGACAACCATCACATCCCTGCTTTGAACTGGCACCACCTTTCAGTTGATTTCTGAGGTTTCCAGCAATAATTACTGATAATTTGGAGGAGTTAAGGCAACCTCTGAAATCAAATCCTTTGAACTGATAAATTCCAAAATGCAGAAAACAGTATAGTTGTGCAACATTCTGGATTATCATATGAACGCAACGCCAGAGGTTACTATATTCTGTTAAATACAACCCTGCAAAAAGGAACAATCTCCACTTTGCTTCTTGAAGAACAGACACACACAAAATAAAAAACAAATTGTACGTTAAAGGCCCCTGAAGCTCCTTCATACTCTCATTTACCTCGTGGAAAAGTATTAATCTTGTTATGACTAAAATAAAATGGCTGAAGAGGACTAGGGAATTGAAGTCGAATACATAGATCAATAGCTTTCCTTGAGCAGATTAGGTAGCATTTGGGAACAGGGATTTCTGTTAGGATAAGGTATGCTACTAGTACATTTACTTTGCAAGAAAATGCAGCAAAATAGCATTAAAAAAATTCTATCTGGTCACAAAAAAATGGTTTTGTACAAAGGAAGAAATAATTCTCCTGAAAAAAAGAGAAGAATTGAGACAGGGCTCAGCGAAAGCAATGATTTCAACCTGTTTGAATTTAATCTTTTAATTGTACATTCACTTCTGAACTTTTGTGTTTTCTTGGCACAAATATTCAAGAAAAGCAAATATTAAACTCCAGTGCTGGAATACTAACTATGAGTAAAATACAAGCCTGAGCAGGGTCCAGCATTTCATTTATGCAATATGTGCACTTCCACATGCGCTTCAACAAGTGGAGTAACACATTAAGTAGGACTGCTCTGCACAAGGGCAAACTTCAAAGAAAATGCTGAATCCTGTAGTCCATATGAATATTGTTACTGCAAGATCTGACTTTCTTCCTCCTTTTGCAGTTTGCACAACAGCAGTTTACCATGTAAGTCTTTGACTCAGCAAGGAGAAATAACATCACAGCAAGACGATGCCCATTCTGCTTGCAGGTATGGAAAAAAAATATTTTTGCCTATATTTTAGTAAAGAATACAAATGTTCTGCAAACAAAATCAGCAAATCCTCAGTAAGAGATAATAGTCTGCATAGCACAAGCAGCTCGTTTTAAGTGTTGCACTGACTAGTTTCTATTTTTAAAGTCTTAGCATAGCATGGGATGAATACAAACTGCTCTCAAGCAATGGATATTTGACTTGGCACTAGATGCCAAGTACCTGTTTTTATGGGAAGAGAACTGTCACAAGATGGCTTTATTGTTGACA
This sequence comes from Cariama cristata, assembly GCF_000690535.1. NCBI lineage: Eukaryota > Metazoa > Chordata > Aves > Cariamiformes > Cariamidae > Cariama > Cariama cristata. Next base: position 47,651 of record NW_009598743.1, read on the forward strand.
AGTTATTAACACTATTAGGCATGGATAAGTAGCACTGAACAACAAAATCACAACTAAACCCAATCCTGTTGGTAGTTTTTGGAAAGCATACTGGACAACACACAGATTAAAGCTTCCTATGTGGGCCTAAGTTTAAACATAAAGGAGGTACTAGTAAGGTTGTTTTAGAAGATTAGTTTCAGTGAAATTCGTCGTGTGCTTAAAGTGAAGGGGATACATCAATCTGTGGATTCTCTGTGACAACCTAGTAATTTTTCACTCCAGAGAGTAATTCCTAGACAATGGTTCCCTATGTTGGTGAAGCCTTGAGTCTAGTGCAGCCAGCTGCAGTTTTGTCCTTGACTTTGGAGAGGTCACAGTTTCTTACATGTGCTCAAAATTTAGAGCACGAATATAAAAGCATACTCTGGCTTTCACTGTAAAAGTGTATTTGTACCTCACATGAGTTATGTTCACAAATTCTACCAACTTCACACGCATTTCAGTAGAAATTTCTCCCTTCTAATCTGTTAAAAATTATTTTTTCTTACATTCTTGTTTTTTTTTTTTCCTTTAAGACAGGAAAAAAAATCTGTTTCTGTGATCCTTGAGGTAGGACAATTGGCTAAAACTGTATAAAACTGACAGCCAATATACACAAATTTCACAATGCTTGAGACAAGTAAAAATCTGTTTGTGTTTAAAGCAGAACCCGATTTAAAAGCAAATATTCTCTCAGAGCATTTACAATTCAGCTCTTGCCACAAATGCATAAAAGCCAATGAAGTCAATGATCTAGAAGCTGTAGATAAAAATTTAGACTGGGTGTCTAGGTAGTTAAATATCCAAGCTGAGAGAAGCACAAAGTAAAGAATTAACTAGAAGAAGTTCTATTATTTTTAATAGTTAGAAAGGAATATTTCTTAAAAAAGGGAGGAAAAATCCAAATGCAGGAACAGAAATGCTCATAAAAAAGGATTAATGAAAAAGAAAGAAAATCACTCAGATAGGTCTAAGGCTGCTACAGCATACTTGTGTCTTCAGAGATGAGGAAGAGATTTCTATATTCATGCTAAGAAATAACATTTCGTGTCTACTTTGAGTGGAAAAGAGAACATGTGTAAGAAGTAAGATAGAACATAGACTGCCATCTAGAAAAGAGTGCTGCTTCCTGCAAAAAGTTAATGCCTGTGGTGTGGCTCATGTAACATAATCATAGTAGAGTCATTTTTCACACACAGCATTATCAACATTAGTAGATTGAGAGCTGAAACAACTGAAAATTATTCTAAAATTAGGCCCTGATCCAGCAAAGCACTTAAATGTGTGCATAACTCTATGGACAATAGCAGTCCAATTCGCCACAGCAGCAATACGCAGAGTTATGGACATGCTTAAGGGCTTTGCTGCACACATTTCAGTCGCACACTGAAAAACTTACACCTGAGAAGAAAATTACTATGCTGTATATTTCTTTATACAATCCTTCTATGCAGGGACCCTTTGTCAAGAAAAAAAGCTACAATTACAAATAGAAACCATATTGACCTCTATTTAAAAAGTCACTAGGCACCCTTTTTAAACCCCAAGGCACTGTGACTTGGAGAGGTAACAGAATACTACTACCTTTCTGCTTTCTTGCAAACAGGCACTAAGTTTATACCATGTCTAGAAGACTATGCTCATTTTTGAGGTGGTCAGTCCTCAGTGAGGTCCTGCTGCTGCACTGCTGAGGTGGCTGGCAGCAGGACGTGCTGCAAATAAATACCTGCCAGGAAGCCCTAAAGTCTCAGATTGCTACAGCAATCACAATTAGTGCATAATATGGCTCTTCATTTGGCTGGGAGGATCTGAGAAGAGTTAATTTGATTTCATGCTGAACAGGGATAGCTAGCAGATAGTTCTATAGTTACCTCCAGCTTGGGTCACACGTCAACTAGTGATCCAGCGTGGACATTCTTCTGGTCCAGTGAATGCTCCCAGGCCTTTCTCACCTGCCTTTTCCTAGCATGCCAAGATAGGTCACAGATACAAACTGAAGTACGGTGATGGAATTTTGCTTTCAAAAAAATCACTAAGTGGAGCATGTTATCTCTTTTGATATCAACAAAGAGGTATAAGAAAAACATAAAAGTACATCATGTGGGTAAAAATGTATTTTAGAGCACATACACGTACTGCTTTTGGCATTAAGCATAATTAAGACAAATGTTTACAATTTAAATATGAGTTTTATTTATGCTATTTGTTTTCTTTTGGATGTCGTCTTCCACAGCAAAACTGTGTCAGTCACATAAGTTCTCATCATTTTAAAGCTAATATGTATTTAGTTCTCACTTGCCAGCAATGAACAAGAGTTCTAAAGCATTTGCATTTCACTGGTATGAAAACATATATTAATATTATAGTCATAAATAAAAACCTACATGGCCATTTCACAAACATTCCTTTTCTCTCTTTTTTTCCCAACAGAGCACCCCAGTTCTGCTAAATACAGTCAGATGAGAAATTTTGCTTACAAAAACAATACCAAAGATATCCAATAATAAATAAAGTTTACCTTTAAAAGCACAACTACCACTCAAATGAAGACAACGATCCAGAAAAAGCAACCACTCTACAAAAGTCTGGCATCATATCTCTTTGGCATTGTACTTTTCGAAGGTTTGAGCTTCAGTAAATAATTTATACTGTATATAAAACTAAAATAACCATGAGGACATAGAATAAACTATAAGTATAATGAAGTCTAATTTTAGTGCTTTACTGCCTTGATCTTGCAAACTTTAATTTACCAATGCAATTCTGCAAGTTTTTTAGCTCCTTGCACATACAGACATTTTACAGAAGCCAATGAAATTGCTACCAGGAGGGCGACTCAAGATAATCGCGGACTGTAGAACTTGTGAATATGTTAGGATTTACAAAACTGCATACATATCATCACACGTGATGCTGTATATATATGGCATTGAGCTTCTGCTATTCTCTTCATTATAGTTTTCTAACTAACACAACCTGTTACTAAATCTTCAAATTTTGCATTTTAAGGAGATGTAAAATTTCTGTTTTGTAGAGAAGTAAAAAAGAAAAGAGGAGAAATAGTCAGTTTTTCTTAACAGGTATCTTGATCTCCTTTATCATGATGGCCCAGTGCCAGCATCTAACAGATCCTACACCAGGACAAAGAGGAGTTAATTGCTGTCCGTAAACCTAGTTCTTTTTATGACTCATTTGTTCTCAATGAAGTCTTCCTTATGCCAACTGTTGAAACAGTACAGTCATTGCATTTTTTACAATTAATAAAAATTCTGGAGCTCTGCTGCCATTAAAAATGACAACACCCATCCAATGTTAAAACTTGAATACTTTTTTCCAGTTGTCAGAAGATACAGTTATATTACATTCGGTGTTTGATCTTGCAGTCTCTATTCATATGAGTGTTTTATCTGACTAATGATTTTGACACAGATGCCCTTAAGGCAAAACTGTTGCAATGTAATTGCTTTCTTCAGGCTGACAGCAAGGATTCCCAAGCATGGCCTGCACAACTTTTGCAAGCAGCTCAGAAAGGTACTTTATAAATCTTCACATCCCAAGTCACATGGCAAATACATTTTGCTGCCTACTCCCTAGTGCAATGTTCCATTCCCTATCTGGCCCTCCCTGAACACAATTTTGAAACCTCTGCTTTATGCTTGTCCCCATAATACAAGGAAGACATTCTGAACATTGTAAACCCTTCATACAGAAGCTATGCAGTGAAATGAGTCAACACGTGAAGGACAGAAAGGAACCACTGTGTTCTCACGATACCCAGTGGCAACCTCCCAAATCCCACCCCCCAAAAAACAAACCCAAGGACAACAGCACCTACAGAAAACCCGTATACCCTAGGATGATTGCACTCTTTTTAGAAAGAAACAGATCTGTAGTTTTCCAACAGGAAGGGTTCGTGATTTCATTTTGCCATGGCACTATCTGATGTGGGTCTGTTGGAGGAGATACCACACAGGTGTCATTTGTCAAAGACTCTCTGGCAATTCTGATAGAGGAAACGTGGCATCCATTGCCAAATGTATCTGTTCTTTCTTCATGAGACTAACATTCTGTTTACCTCTTTCTTTTTTTTTTTTTTTCTGCTTTTGTGCCATTTGCACTGAAAATATTTAAGGTAAAAGAGTTTAAAGACATGGAGGAGGAATCATGAAAGTAACTAGAAACTATTTGTTTCCCACAACTATTTATTTAGTATAAAATGACCAGCTTGCATACCTTTATATATCCCATTACCTTACTCCTGTCCTAAAGTTATTATTAAGTGCTTTGAAGACTATAATTTACATAATTTCCAAGTTGCATTTTGTCTAGCACTGATGAAAGACTGCAAGTAAGGGAACAAAGACAATGAGTTATGAGATCCTATATTTGTAAGATTTTATGCTATTACTGTACAATTGTAAGATTTGCAAGATTTTCTACTACTTTTGACAATCTGGACAGCAGCCTGTAAAGACTCCAAACTTCTCTACCCACTAATGAGCAGTCCTCACACTTTTCTCCTGCTCCATTGTGAATATCTGCTCGGCCACGGAGCACCCTCTCCTCCCCCTCTGACCTTGCTGTTCTCGGGGCTGTCTCTCACACTTTGTTTCCTCACTCCTTTCTTAAATAGGTTTTCCCTGAGGCACCACGACCTCGACCGCCGGGCTGGGCCCTGACCTGCGGGGTCAGTTGGAGCTGACTGGAACTAGCTCTGTCCAGCACGGGGCAGCCCAGCTCCTGGGCAGATACCCAACACAACATTCAATCAAGTCTGTGAAACAAAGTTAGTTTTGGACTTTCCTAACTGGAGAAGAGGAGGCCGAGGAGAGACCTTACCGCTTTCTACAACCACCTGAAAGGATGGCTCTTCTCCCAGGCAATCAGTGACAGGACAAGAGGGCATAGTCCGAAACTGAGCCAGGGGAAGTTCAGGCTAGAAACGAGGAGGCATTTCTTCACAGAAAGCGTTGTTAGATGTTGGAATGGGCTGCCCAGGGAGGTGGTGGAGTCCCCATCCCTGGAGGTGTTTAAGAAAAGACTGGATGTGGCACTTTGTGCTATGGTCTAGCTGACGTGGTGGTGTTAGGGCAAAGGTTGGACTCTGTGATCCCAGAGGTCTATCCAACCAAATCGATTCTGTGATTCTGTGAACTATCATGCCATCAGAGGTACTTCATGGACTTTTCAATGCTTTTGCCTTAAAAATCTAACTAGGAAGACTAGTTGAAATCTGTAAAGCATCTACAGATGTAACTTGTTATTTTGTATATTAAGTAACGATATATGGAGAAAAAGCAATCATCAAAATAATATATGAATAATTAATGTATTTTCCAGAGAAGGTCAGGACACTGTAATTCTCCCAGAAATTAAAGGGACTAATAAATTCATACACTATAAGCCTTGAATCAGATAAAGAAGAAAACAAAAAATGGTAATGGAGCTATTTTGAGGCTTAGAAACTTTACCACACTCTACTACCAAGGAATCCCTCTGTGTTGCAGGGCAAGTCGCTCATCAAGAACACATTACAGACTGAGTTGCCAAGGTTGCCATTCCACTTTTTAGAAGGTTATTTGCAACCCCAGTTCATTTCACTCACTGGCATAGAGCACCCCCCGACAAGTTACTGAGAGTAACTGATGAAATCAGTAATCTGATGAAAAGCTTTAAACCAGATTTATCACCCAGAAACCTAATGTGCAGTGCTAATGTAGCCTTTTAAGAAGTGTTGCTGGACAAAAATTTACAAATATTATCTTTGATTTTCATTACAAATATCTCAAATAGGGTTCATCTCACGATCTCATGATCCTTCATGATGAAGGAAAGCCATTCCTCTCATATTCCAAACAGGAAGGATGGATGCAAAGAGAGATTAAAAGCAATACAACAGTTTTCAGAGAAGTCTGTGGTAAAACTAGAGCACTCAGAAAACCATGAGGAAGTTGAATATTGTAAGAGGGCTAAAGGGCTGAACAGGTCTGACTCTCCTGACAAATTACTTTTGAATCAGTGGGCCAAATTAAACCAAATGGGACAGAAGAACAGAGGCCTCAGAAATACTACGTACCCACAGTGTTCACAATAGGCAGCCAAGGACAGGAGAAAAAAAAAAAGTATCTTGGTGCCTTTCAGGGCTAGAGCTTAATCCTTAAAAGACTCAGTCTATTAATCATGTTAACTAGTATATTTCACAACCCTAAAATCACAGGAGGTAACACTTTGCCTAGGAACTGCTGACTAAATGAGGTGTATAGGGGTGGGAAGTTAATTTCAATTCATTACCTCGAGGGAAGAAGACAAATGTTCAGTATGCAAAGTGAATCCCTGCCTTTCTGGCTTTGCACCACTTCCTTTGGCAGCATTCTTGCTCCTCTCATACACCTTGATGTGGTGTACCTCTGATTCAGACTAATTCTAACTCGGCTTTCCTAGGAAATTCAGTGTGTTTCTATTTGTTGCATGTCTCAGTTGGTCACTAAGCCTCTCTTTCCAGATCCAGTTTGAACCCCATAATCATCAAATAGGAAAAAGTGTCAAGATTGTCAGAAACAAAGCCATGCAAATTATCCCACAGTAAAAAGGGCAAATAAATTGGATGACTCTTTCATGGTATGGTCATCCTTTTGCTTGGCTCTAAGAATACTGATGTACAATAGGCATAAAGACTGTGACTGAGGAAGCAAAGTCTAATTTCTCTGTTATTTCCCTGTTGTTGGATATACCATTTAGAACCTTGATTTTTGCAGAAAAAATATGTGGTATCTCAGGTTTTGCTTGACTGCTTTCTCATCTACTCTGAAGCAGTTAAAATGTCATAATTTCACCATAAGTTGCTACTCCTTAAGATGCTTGCTTCTCAGGTGGCTACATATTTTCCATCTGGCAACACCAAGAACAAATCCATCCTTTTAGCTTTGTTTGCAAGGCTAGATGTTTAGCTTTCTTTGTCAAGGTGTAAATAATAAAGGTATAAGTAATAAAGCAGCAGAAATATTTATAGTCAGAAGTCTTGTTGTGCCCCTTACATGATGACAGTTTTATATTTTTGTATACAGCTATATTTAATAATATATTAATTTATGAAGTCAGTTCAGAAGAATGAACAACTCAGCCTCCTCTTAGTCAGGAAAAGCTGTAGAGATGCTGTCACGATAGCTTAAAATATAAGGTTTTGAGTAGCTACCAAAAAAAAAGTTCAAAATGGAAGGGCTCAGAGTGATGTGTTGTTCAGTCCTGGTATCATATTTCCTTGTTGCTCTCCTTCTGCCTCCTAGATTGAGGTTCAACAATCTCATCCCAGTCATGTCATTCAACTCTGTCGCTTCATTTACTCCTAGTCTGGTGGCGGTGCCCACACACCCCACCACATTACCTACTGGGCTTGGGAACACTAGGTTCAAAGCCACACTTAATAATCAGTGATTTTTAGACAGAATTTTCAATCTACCACTCACTGAAGGGGTTCTTGGTGGCACAAAAAGGTTTAATATCATACTGTTGAAGCCACTGTCTGCATTTTTCTCCCTAGGCAAAGGGCAAAACAGTAGCAAATTTTACTTTAAGAAAATGTGTTCCTGTTGTTTTGGTTTTGGGAGGACAGCCCAGCTCTTGGGGACACCTTGCTCATATTACTCTGCATTTGGAATATACAAAATAGCATGCAAGCATATGAGGCACACCAGCAGATCTCAGAGTCCTTCAAAGAGCTGAAAAGTAGAAAAGGCTTTTCTTAAGCAGAAAATAGTCTTCAGCTTTCAGGAGAGCAGAACTACTTCTCTGAGATACTACAAACCATAAAAAGTTACTTCTTAATAGAAACTAAATATTAAAAAATGGCTTTTTCTCCTTGCCCAGTTAGGATATTACCTTTAAAAACTACAGCTTTTGCCAATTTATTTCAAAAAATATTCTATTTATAGCTTGCAAAGTGAGAAACTCTATAAAGGAGTTATAAATACAGGAAATTACATAAAACTTCACAGGATGCAAAAGAGCTTTTGTGACCACTGTAGTAAGCCTGTAAAGTGTTCAGACTGTTGAGGTGGACTTACTATAAGAACTATGATAAAGTATGCATCTTGTAAGCTGAAGCTTCCCTCTTTGGAAAAAACATATGCAACAATTTCATTTAAGACTGTGGTTTTGTAAAGAAGTAAACTTGCCTTTAGAGCTTCTCCTACCACATGAAAAACACTGTAGCCACACGTGGAAAAGTGCTGATCTAGTATAAGGTAATTTTGCTCTTTCGAATTAGTTCAAAAAATTTTGAAGGTTTAATTTTGTATAAAAGGCTGCAGTCAAGATCAAGCACAGTCAATCTGCTCAATTCTAATTTTATATGGGATCCAGTATAATCAACAATGCATAAAGCTGATATACTCACTGTATTGAGTAGCAATACCACAGAAATGCAGTTGGGTGCCCAAGAATATTTGGATCAACTCTGAAATGATAATAGGACTACATCCAAAGACCTTGGAACTGGGAGAAAGGCTCATGGGTACTTCCAAAGGCATCAGGCTTGCTTTTGTTTTATTCTGTTTCAACTGGATCTAATGACACATTGACATGAAAACACCTCTGCTTCCTTAGACAGTAGGTTCAGAATTCGTCATTCTTAAGATTGCATTTAGATGTAGGTGTAAAAAAACAGAACAGTGATGTGTACCTGGCAAACCCAGGATATGAGTCATTTTAGTAGATATTTGCATTATTTTCTTCCTACGTAGTAAATACATAAAAGAGAGGAAAAAAAGAAAGGATAACAGAAAAGGGTGGAAATATATTCCCTTAAGGCTGGGTTTTCCCTTTGTCCATAAACACCCAGACTAATCTTTGTCATCAATTAACTAGAAAAATCACAAAAAGGATTAGTGAGAAGGATCACAGTAAATCAATCACCATTGAGAGGACAATTTGTTGACTAAGAATTACGTGTCTCCAAAGACCATGGCTCAAAAGTTCTCCCTGGGGATGGCAGGACTCATTCTGCTCAGTTTCAAACCTACCTGAACACATCTATCTGTGGTTCGTATTTGTCTGGTCAGCTAAAATGCGGCCATGAAAGAGAAACAAAGCTGAGGAATATGTGCATTGCATGTTTTAGGGACTACCAGCATTAACAATGCCATCACCTTGAAAGACACTCGGATACCAGGCACGAGAAGGTAAGGGCAACATTTCAGTGATATTTCCCCCCCTCCCCCCAACCGGAACACTGATGGGCATTCTGTGATATTGATACATATGTATTTGCGTGTGGGCATTACTGTTGTCTTTATGTGAGTATGTTTGGTGATGGAAAGATTCTGGGCAGTGCTAGTAAACATTCAGAGATTACAGCCATGTTAGAACAAACTGCTTGTTACTTGAGCAAAATTTAGTATACATCATGGTATCGCTTTCAAATATTCTGTGACATGGGAAAACACATATACTTTGAATTAATTTCTAATTATCCATTCATTTATCCACCCTTCCAAGCTTTTTGTGGTGAATTTTTCTAAAACACAGTACTATAGGGCAGTCCACACTCACTTTCTTCTCATGTAACATCTTAGGTTACTGGCCAATGGGTCCTTATAAAGTTTGAACAGGTCAACCAAACAGCAGAGATTTAAAAAAAATAACAACAGCTCAGTGTGAAAATTGATATCACTCAAGTAGACAGCAAATACTCTTGGTTCTGAACATTTTTTTAAAGGATAGTAGCAACTTCCTCCCTTTCATCCATGCCAACTACAGGATATAAGATCTATCTCCTTTACCTCTTAAACCAAGTTTACATCCAGACGCCAGGAAGCCATCCAGAAAACATGAGATTTGTAAACACATTCAGAATGATCAAATATATTTTTTCACCCATCATTTCACCCCCTCTTTTTAGTTTCAAATGCAGACTAGAAATATTCCTTTGTAGGCAGGATATTAGCTTTTGCGATATGGTCCAATTGTACAGTTAGCTTTAATCTCACTTCTAATACAAGTCTCCCCAGATTTAGAAAACTTTCTTCAGCAGTGTTCCATGGTTTGGATGTAACGTTGATTCTGGTTACAAATTAAGATAGGTGCTTTTAAGGCATTGTTTATTGCTGTTGGCCACCTAGGATAAATCCTCCTGAATTTAACAATACAAATGACTCACTTGTGCAAATAAATGCCTCTGTGTGTCGTGATGTGTACTTCATGTTCAGCTCCAGCCTCATTTGCCTCCGTATCACTGATGGCAACTTTGTATATGCACCAGCAGGGACTTTTACAATTTTACTGCTGGCTTTGGAAATTAGTCTGATATTTATCTTTGAAATAACACCAATTTGTACATTTAAACCCACTATGGATCCTTTGAATCCTTTTTCTAGAAAGAATTAAGTGCTTTACATTAAGTATGAACATTCTTCCATGTCAGTTAGAGTATTCACATGTATGAAGTTAACACTTGCAGAAATCCTTCCATAGTCAGAGCCTGCTCAATAAAAGAGGAAAACCACCTTGTTTTTAAATGAAACTTCAAAATAAACCAACATTAGGAGTCTAGAAGAAGCTAGCTGCAACACTTGAAAAATGAAAAATAACACATAAGTAGTAATACAAAAGAATGCAAACATTTTAAAAAGTTTCAAAGCTTTTTAAAAACTTCAGTAAGTAAAAGAGCAAATTTTCTTTCTCTGCTAATGTAGTGCTTTTATTTGAGCTAAGTTACACCCTGATTTATCAGTTTAGCAAACAGTATTTTTCAAAATACTCCAGGCAACTTGAAAAATATCCTTATTCAACATTTTAGATGTAAATAACCTGATGACAGTAAGTGGTACTACCGTAGACCTCTGCTTTACCTTTGAATTTCAGGATACTACCACCTTTCTCTGTTAAGCCTGAGTTCGTACAATTGCTTATACAGTGTCTGCACAAGAGATCTAACAGTATAATGCAAGCTTTTCTTTGCTTTTTGTAATGGATGCACATATGTTCCACCTGATTTTGTCTGTCAGGCTTTATCAGTGAAACAGCAGATAGGTTGGGCCACTGTCATTACACTCCAGATAGCAATAATCAGGAAAACGGTAAAGATGTAATAAAGGATATATTTAGTGACTCTGCATGGCCTATAGCCACCTCCAGTCTTAAGGGGACTTTTCTTATGACAGTGATGTACATAATAACAGCAAGTCAATGCAGTAAGTCTCTGGAACAGGGACACCTTGTTTCTCTTCACATCTTTAAAAACACCTTGCAGATCCCTTGTTTCGACCTTAATAAACTTAGTCTTACAGAATGGGCAGATATTGGAAGTAGGTGACAGTCTACTGAATCAATTACGATCAATTTTACAAAAGAGGTAGAACTCACAGCAAGTATCTGCAATGAAAAGCCACAATGAGTAGCTGTTCAAAGCAGGCTTAAAACTGGAACTCAGCAGTATACGTTAACTACAGCATTCAGATTTTAAAAATAGATAAGTAGGCCAATCTAGCCTGCATCTATCAGCAGAAGATTTTTTTAGGACTTTTTTTTTAGCAGTCCAGGTGCTCAACCCTAGGGTAACTCACTGTGGTAATTGCTATTCCAGCAACTGTGTCAATCATTCTGCAGCTGAAGCTGGGAGAAAATCCTCCTCGCCTCCTACAGCCCCACCAAGAGCATGGTACTTTCCAAATTTCCTGCAAAGGCAGATTCTTAAAATATTTATAGTAAAAAAAACTACCTTGAGGATACCACTGCCTCTGAAGTGCTTTTCTCCTGCTGCAGGGTGAAAGGAGAAGCATCCGTAGTGTAAAGGTTATTGCCTATCGAGCATGGAGGGACTTATCCAAGGGAAATTAATAAAATACAAAAGGAAGAAAAGCAGGAGGAGATGATACCTGCCTTGTGGTAATAGAGTTAAAGCCAGGTGGGACTTTCATCAGACGTATCTTGAGAAAGTGTACCGGTAAATACAGAGAGCAGACTACACCAGGAACCTTGCCTCCTCCACTGCTAAAGAGGAAAATGTCAGTCAGATTACTTGCAGGCAACAGATAGCTTAATCCAGGGTTTGCTGCTAAGAATAAGAAGAAACAGAGCAGAGCCATGTATAACAGTACAAACAGCTGAAAATGTCCAAAATATTCAAGTTAGTGTCACATTTGTGCAATAGACACTACAAATTGCAGTTTATTCATTGATCTCTGCTCTCCCAAGCAAACTCAGGCACAGTCTGTGATGAGAGTGGAAGCATTAGGAGGAACCAGAAGAGAAGGGCACCTCAACACTCATTTAGGATGACGAGTCTCACTGGTCAGCAGTGTCTTCACTGATGTGTTTTAATAGAAGCGTTTCACTCACTAATCAGTCTCAGGAACTCCACAGTTGTTCAAATGCTTTTCATCAGATCGCTGACATGAGAAGTAATGTTTTAAAAATATTTGGCCACTCAAGTCACTTTCTGAAATACATTTCTATGGTAAAATATTACTTTTGTTCTCTTAGCCGTTTTGAACAAAACACCACTGTGTTTTGGAAGGGCAAAGGAAAGACAAATGTTAGTAGTCTAGCATCCTAAATCATTTAACTTAGTCTCTTAAACGTGCCTTCAGTCAGAAGTTCATAAAAACAAGCCATTAGAATGCCCCTTCTGTACTGAAAAGTTCATTTACGGTTGAACTTGATGATCTTTGAGGTCTCTTCCAACTATAATGATTCTATGATTCTATGATTTCTGATTGCACAGAAATACTTGCAAACCCAGCCAGGGTTCCCACATGATAGGTTACTTTCCACGTTTTTATTCCAAGTGGACAAGACCCATTCAGGAAATTGATTTTCAGAAAACCACTAGACTTTTTCCTCTAATAAAAAGTAGGCGTTTCTCAGAGGAAGCCTCTCTTCAGAATTATGGATGGTCTAAATATCTGGTCTGGGCTTTCCAAGGAAAAAACCTGAAATTTTTCGCCAACTACATCTCCATGCTCAAAATGGTGAAAAACTCCCTGTGTACAAGTTAATCATTAGTTAATGTCTTGGAGCAAATATTTCTCTTCAGAAGAAATATAAAAGCACTGTCAGCCCTTTATTCTTTGTGTTGTTTCCTCTGAAGATTTAAGTCCTCCATTTGACTACAAAGTTTTCTCAGATATCTTAGAATTTACTTATTTGTGACCAGAATTTCCCTAGCTTTTCTAAGCAGATAATTTCTTCTTTCATATCCCCCAAGTCCTCAGCAGCACTGTGTAGAAGTGTAACAAGTTGAGGCACTTAAATTAAATTACAAAATTAGCATCACTGTTAAATATCAGATATGACCAACCATTTATTTGACAGCAAAGCACAAAACATGCCCAAAAGACTTGGGAAAGGTCTTTGTACACAAGAACTCTCTGGTATAATCATAAAGACCTCTATAAATCCAGTTCTGCTTTATGGAGTATGCTTAGCAGTCAAAGGGAGTTTTCACAACATTCATTTGCTGTTACTTTAAGGTCCTTCTCTGTGTTCAGAGAGGTGCAAAGGAATTTTGTTGTAAACAGGAAAACCACACATCTAACTCAAACTAAGGACTAAATAAAAAAATCTTGATGCCAAACAATTCATGAAATTTAATACGATTTTCAGGGCAATCTAGGTGATTTAGACACACTACCTTTAATTAAAAAACACAGTGAATGACTTCATTATTTCCAGTGCAGAAGTATGTCTAGACAGCTTTGAAAATCTGTCTAGTGTAATCTGAAAACCACTACTGAACTGTTTTTTTTAGGTGCTGCATAAAGGAATTTACTGCTGAGAGTTATAATAGAGAGTAAAAGCTAAACCAAACAGCAAAGGCAGCCTCTACTATCGATTCATTAGCCTCCATTTCCAATGGGTTTGTATAATTTCTACAGGACACACAAATGATATGGCACTGTTTATAACTCAAAACATTTCTTGACATGCAGAGTGAATTCTAGCCACAAGTAAAAGAAACGAATAATACAGGAACCATTGATCTCAGTTCATACTGGCATGAAGTTGATTTGTTTGTCATCCTTGGGTTTGTTAAACAGAAATCAAAATGTGTCCAAGAGATATTGCATGTACAGAAGCGTTCATGCAAAGTATTTCTTTTATTTTAAATTCATTCAGTCTGACCTTATAAAACATTGAAAATCTGTTGGCCCTAAGCCTTCTTTTGTCCTCCAAAAATTGTTAAGGATTGAAGGTGTTTAACGTTCAGCCAAAAGGCAGCTATTATCTTTCAGCATGGGACACAGTTTCATGGATTGTGTGATGAAAGCATTTCCCAGGTGTACATAATATGGTGTTAATAACAGAGAGACGGTGATGAGGACCACATCTCTGCAGAGTGTATTTTCATTTGAACTGGTGGTTAAAATTTATACATTTCCACAAAGACCCATGAATGCCACCTCATAACAAGAATATTTAGAAATTACAGATCAACTTTATTAAATTGTGGGCCTTATCCTTATTTTGATATCTGTTGGATTTCATTAGACCCGATATCAAAGTAACTGCACATAAAGGCTGCTGTACCAAGGTGCCCCAAGACAAAGCCTTTGGTTGGATAACATGCATACGCAACTGAATCAAGTGCTCCATAACAAGCCATTCACAGATCTTTCAGAGAAAGAAACAAATCTAGGGATTAAAATAACACCAAGAATAAGTCCTTTCTTGAATCATTTGTATTAGTAAGAAAAAGTGCTACTGTTGCACGGTGGGAACAAAATCATCCACTTTCTTCAAGTAATTTAAATCAGTTAGAAGTGGTATCTACAACAGTTAAAATATATAGATCCTAATTCTGTAGTCTTTATGAGAATATTCCTTATCATGCATTGACAGCTGTAGAGACACCATGAGTAAGTAGTTACAGGGGAAAGATACGCAGGACTTGATCTGCTCCTCCAATGCAGAAATCTTTCAGACACTACCGATGACATCCTTAAGAATATTTCCTATGGGATATGATTTTAACCTTAAATCTCAGACCAACTTGCCTTTAGAGAAAGCAAGAAGGAAATGGAAAACCCCAAACTGAAAGTCCCTCTGATAACAAGTTATCAAATATATTATGTTTATTATTATGAAGGGCAAACACATCAACTGATGTGCAGATAAATCTTTTACGGAAGTTTCTAAGCATAAACTTGGTATGTTAAAATAGTCATGTCTAAACAAGCCTTTCTTATAGCTACTGTAAATGAAAGAGCGATTATGTCCTTTGACAGTATTTAAACAACTTGGAACTATATTTGTTTCTATTAAAAGCAACAAAATCTGGGGTATGAAGGAAAAATGGCAGCAAGTTATGGTAAGCCAAGAACTACACTGAGCTTTCTGTAATAAAAAAGTGTGTGCTGTAACCCATATGTAATACAAAACTGAGAAGATAAAGATATGTATGACTCATTTTATATAATACACAAGTGAGGACTTAGATGAGAGAATCAGAGTGATTTGGGTTGGAAGGGACCTTAAAGCTCATCTAGTTCCAACTCCCCTGCCATGGGCAGGAACACCTTCCACCAGACCAGGTTGCTCAAAGCCCCATCCAACCTGGCCTTGAACACTTCCAGGGATGGGGCATCCACAGCTTCTCTGGGCAACCTGTGCCACTGCCTCACCACCCTCACCATGAAGAATTGCTTCTTAATATCTAATCTAAATCTTCCCTCTTCCAGTTTAAAGACATTGCCACTTGTCCTATCACTCCATACCCTTGTAAAAAGCCTTTGTATTAATTGCCATGTTTTATAGAAGATGAGAATCAAACAGAGTGGGAACAACTGATACTTGAATAAGTTCTAAATTTGTATTTAAAATATTCCATAGGAAAACCTATCCCACTGAAAGCACAGAAGACATTGTTTATTGCCTCTAACCGTGTCTGATAGTTTAGTATCACCTGAAGAAAAAGACAGTGGACTTTTTTATCAGTTACTATCAGAAAGAGCTAACTGGATAGAGCAAAAAAATTGTAAATGAGACAACTCCATTCCTTCATACAGAGAAGTGTTAGAGCAGAGCCATACTGTTAAGAGCACGAGCCATGCACACTGCCACCAACTGAAGCCACCCTAGAGGGCTTGACTGCGTGTGCTGTTCGGAAGTGCAAGTAACAGCTTGCCTGCATGGGGAACCTATTGCAAAATAAAGTAGGGTGCACTCTGCACATATCGAATTGTTTCCCTATCAGTTTACTCCAGAACAGGTCTCAGTAAGGTTTAGCTCAGCCCACCATTACAGTGGGCTTACAATAGGAAATTGGTGGCTGCCCTTTCACACAGCTAGTAGGGAAAAAAATATTCCATAGAAGAAGGTCAAATCTAGACCCCTGACCCCATTTACTCTAATTTGCAGTCTTCAAGGAAAGGACTGAAGAAGCCAGCTGCCTTTCTCACATCCAGTGTATCTGCTGCTAAATGCAAGAGGCATCTTCAGCTCCAGACTGCGTGGCTTCACTCCTTTCTCTTACTTCTTGGCTTTGCACATCAAAACTTGTTCAAACTTCTTTATACGCCTTTGTGATTGCATAAGGAGGAGAGCTTTAAGGGTTTTTCTCCCTGATTTTGAAGGAAATAGTTTCTGATCTTTGTCCATCTGCTTGCAGAGGTTTTAAATAGACAATAGGCACAGTGCAAAAAAGCCAGAGTGAGAGGAACCACAGGAAAAAAACTTTCAGGATCACTCTTAATGAGAACAATTACAACCGATCGGTTTCACCACTTCTTCCCCACTTTCATCACGGATTGTCTTCAAATTGCAGAAATGTCTAGAAAACACAGGGAGAAGACCCAGAGTAGCATTGCTTAGGTTTGTACATCTCCAAAACTACAAAAATTAATTTTCTTGTCACACTCTGCTTTTTATAGGAATCTAGAAGCCTAGAAATACATTAAGAAATAAATAATCAAAATTCAATAGCAGACATCAGCAATTTATTGCAGCCCTGATCTCACTCACAAATGCATCCAGCAACTGCTTCTCACAGCAAGTTGTTACTGCACTACAATGAATTGTGAATTCATTCATTCTTTTATTTTTCTCCAATCTGCAACTCATTGCACCTTAAATGCTATTGGTAATACAAACCTGTGTTTACTTTTTATTTTGATCTCTAATAATAGGAGATCATGGGATACTTTGAAGATAAAACTGTGAACGAATCAACATATGGTTAGAAATTTCCAGAAGGAGAAGCCAGGCAGAAGGAGGCATACCTGGGTATTTAGTCCTTCCAACCAAAACAAGATCATAGGGATCACAGATGAAGAAGAGAAAGTTATTTATGGTTAGTATCAGAGCTAGTGGCTGGTTTACAAGGCAAGACAATCAGGTAAGCCAAAAAAATCTGGTTATTTGGAAACAAAGAACATGTCACAGGAGCCATGAGAATTACTAGGATAATGTGCATATTGGTATATTAATATTGGCTTTCATGCTTTCAGATAATATTTCTGTCTGCTTTTATCTGAAATAATTTCTTCGACATTGTACAGGCTTTCTTATTAAACAAATTCATGTGCTATTTCACACAGGCTTTTCTCTATTTATTAATACAAAAGAAACCAGGAGTTTGATTTGTCATTAGAATTATGTTACAGTTAAACAATGCTTACGATGGATCAGTGTACCTCTAATTGTCCCTGAACACCTACTAAAGCAAGAATAGCAAATAAAGCTACAATACTTCTCAAAATAAAAACTTGCTACTTTAGTTCTGCTTTTCTAAGAGAAATCTGAGACTTGGCATGGACTACTTTATCTGTATTTAAATTAAAGCAGGTCAGTGGCAACAAATATACAGGATACAGTCAGACCCTAGTGTTTTCTAGAAGGTTCACACAGATTTACTTCAACTAGAATAAACCATGAGCATCTTAACCAAGAGTGCCTTGGTTCCTAAAGGTATGACATGTTGTGGAAGGATCAAGCCACCAGATGCCCCCATCTTCCAAGATTTACAAATAAAAAGAATTCATAAAGGAAATTCATAAAGGAAAAGGGTTTATTCACTGCAATTACCTTGCATTTATATATAGCATATTCCAATGATCTCTCCAAACTATCTGTGAAGTCCAGCTACTCAATTGTCATATCTCCTATGAAACAAAGGTAAAACAAAATATTTTCTAGCTTATAAAATATGCCTATTTAAGTATCTACAACATACTCATATTTGAGATACATCTTGACTACTATTGAATTAGTTTCTTTGTTGTGTTCTTAGAATGTCACCCACTTTCCTGTCAGACCTGGGCCACTATTTGAAACAGGTCCTGCAAGCAAGATGGCTGATGTCTATGCACCAGATCTTCATCCAGCATGTACCTTTGTACATGGACTCCACAGTAAACATGTTTTTTTATTTCTTCCATACTGCTGTTGAGAATCCAAAGCTGTATAATGATAACACAGAATATAGACATAAGGATGTCCAAAAAGAGTGTTTCAGAATAAAGTGACACCTCAATCAGTTGAAACAGATTTCAGATTTCATAAGGACTATTGATTAATAAAGTGGATACACTTTATCTAAGTACCAGTGATACAGGGGCAGTTCTGCTATGACAAGCTGTCCTGCTCTCCTTACACCTCTACAACACTTTAAAAACAAACCCAAAACCTTTCAAAGAATAAGAGGTGCATATGTGGCACACTAATAATTATTTCTGCTGCTGAAGCTGGGGATGGTTACAGTCCTAGAGATGTAATCTCTCCATTCAGTGATATAAGTTCTATGAATGTTTATTTTGGCACTCGCCTGTGGAACCCACTTTGATAATGAAAAATTGAATTACTTGCTCCCACAATGGGTGTGGACATCATGAGATCAGTAGATGCCTGTTAAAAGAGATTGCAAAACACTATTGTCTGCCTTTTAGAGTCATGTTGAAGAATATGAGAAAGTGGTAGAAATTTTTATCAATTTCACTGTAAAATGTAAATCTGGTAGGTTTCATTATAATTGAAATTCTGCTTGGCAGATGTTACCGCTACAGAAAAGTAGCCACTTTCAAAAAGTTATTAAGGCAATATTTTCAGTACTGCCCATCTAGTTTGTGGCTATCCTACAAAAAATTATACAGTAGCCTGTTATGGGAAGCAAACTAACCCGTCAGCTCAGTAGTATAATTAGTCCTTGAGATTAGGCACTAACTCAGGTCTCAGAAGTCATATTACACCATCTACCATTGTTATGTCCAATTAATTAATTCCATCTCCCAGAGTAATTGTCAAAACTACTGTGCCCCATGGAGGTAGCTTTGTGCCTGATGGGTTCTGAAACTTGCTCGTTAAGTGCCACGTGGAGGATCATTGCGGCTCCTTTTAATCCACTGTTTCATCATCTCCACAGTCTCCAAAGGAGACCAAGAACAGTTGTGTTGGACAAGATTTGTGCATCTACATCCCTTAAAACATTTGCATACCAGTGGCTGTAGTAGCAAGAAACTCAACAGACTGTAAATTCTGCTCTCCAACAGCTATGTAAATACTCATGCAGTGGCCTGCACCGCACCCCATGCTGCAACAGTGAATTTTCCAGTAGCATCCAGTTAGGAAGCTTAACTCAGGTGCATCTATAGGAGCTGTAGTGGCCGCAGTGTGTGTGCACCCACCTAAAAATTCCACTTTCACTGAACTAATTGACAAGCTCAATCTGAAGGAAAATTAATTGCATGCTGAAGCGTACAACACCTCTGTTCATTATAAGCTAGGCAGCTCTCTTAAGGATGCTGGTTGCAGCTGCTTTCTGCATGCATATGCACATAATGTTTGTGCCCTGCCTCCTTCTTCTAGACTCTTCAAAACAGAGACACGGTTTATTAAGGCAATGTCCTCAAAATGGCTATTGACAGATTTCCAAATGTCTGCTTCCTTCAAGAATTTACAGAATTGTCTAAACAGATATGATACCTGTATTGCCTTACAAATGGAACCCTCCGCTCCCAACAAGGTTATATCATTGAAATCAAAAAATTTCCTTTGCCTTTAATGGTGAAAACTCCCCCATTATAATAAAAAAGGACTTATTCTGGTCATTCTTATTCTTCTTACTTTATTCTAAAGTTTTCTTAAAGGCTCTAATCCAGAAAATACATATGCATATGGCTAGCTACATGTATGTGTGTAGTCTAATTAAATTAAATGTGCACTTAGACAATACAATTTTGAAATACAGGATCCATAATAACCCTAGAGTAGTGTGAATAGACACTGCAGAACTAGTTCTGTTCTTGACCATCCAGGTACAGGACATTACTAAGGCATCAAATTTAAAAAAAAAATAAAATAAAAAAAATCAGTTTATGTGAACTAGATCCTTTCCTGTCTACCTCTATCACTAGCAATTTATTATGGTCATACTGTCTCCTCTCATGCCATCCTGTAATTCAAAAATCTTTCTGTATAAGACAACTCTGTCCCTTACAGTGTAAATTTATGAAGAGACTCTGGGATGATGTTCTGTGCTTTTTTGCATTAAAGTCTCTCATTTGAAGTCCCATATTAGAATTTAAATGTATAACTGAACCGCAGTAGAGTAATAAACTCCACAATGGCAAAAATCCGAACTATCTGAAGAGACTGAATAAATGCATAGAAATAAATGCATCAGAACTAGTAACATCTGGTCCCCTAGATGCCAAACAAAGATTTTCAGACAAGAACTATAAGTGTATATAGAGGGAAAATGAAGAAGAGGAAAAGGATCTCTTTCCTATTTCATTTATGTTCATAAAAAACCCCTGAACTTACTTTTTAATTTCTTGCTTTTTTAAGCATCATACTTTGGATACCATACTCCTATTGAAGTTACTAAAGATTAGAGAGTGTAAACAAGAAGATTAAATAACCCTCCTGACTCAGTGCCTTCATAGTGCTTTCAGAAAGTACCTCCTCTTTCGGATTCCAGTTCTCCAACTCTCTGAACAGCAGTAGGGTCTGATCCAATGTTTGTTCTGTTACACATACCAAATTTTAATAAATATGCTAAACGGAAGTCTATGAATAAACACAAGCAACTAACGAAGCTGATCCAATATCACCACGGCTTTAAGTCTGTGAGGTTACTGTAGGGGTAAATATGGGTGTAGGGCTGATTCTGGTAGCTCAAACTGCGGTGTCTGTACAACAAACTGCTAAGTGAGCTTCCACAGCCTCTGCAAGAAGTCTCAGGTTTGCCTGCATAGACCTTGAGCTGTTTCCAGCCATGGCCTTCGCAACATTCTGTGCAAACACAGAATACTTTAGATTGGCGGGGGTGCTTGGAAACATCTGTTATGACACTCTGCTCAAAGCAGGACCACCTGAGATCAGGTCATTCATGGTCAGGAAGCATGAACAAATCCAAGGAACAAATCTGAAAATGCTGAGGAACTCCCGAGCGCCAATAATAAAATTTGAACCCCCCCAATGCCAATCGTCCAAATTAAAACCCAGACTATAAGACCTGAAATCTCATTTCAGTCAGCAGCACTCCCAAGTTTTTATTCAGTGCTGACTTCATTCAGTACCTTTATTAAAAATATATGAGATAAGATAGGAACCAATCACTTATAAATTCACAGCTATAAGAAGAAAACTTTAAAGAGGGTAAAGAAAAGAAAGGGAAATTCTAGCTCAAGCATGCAATCCTAACTGCCCTGTCTTGTCTTTTCTTTCAATACTAGTTGGCTAAAATAATAATACAACAGGCCAAGAGTACTCTAAATGAGATGAGGCAATCTGGGCTCTCAAACAACACCAAAACCCTGGAGAGAAAGTAAAAGGATAGTTCTAAAGCAGTACAAATGAGGTAAAGTGATCTAACACAACACTACCTGCCCAAAGAAAAAGATTCTGCTGTATTTTAAAGTGTGAGCATTTTATTCTTTGAAGCAAGATCTTTGCCTCCATGATCCTTTGCAATGCTGCTGAATCAAAAAATGAAAATTATATATATATACTTCATATATATTGTATATATACTTTACATATGGCCTTTTATAATTTGCAGATACATGGAAATGCTATTGAGAATAATCCTGTTCGTTCATGGACACCAAACTTTGACACTGACAAAAAGGAGCTGCTATAAATGCCATAGTGCAGGGCTGTCAGCCTGTTTTTCTTTCATTCATTCTTACAGACAAGCCTGTCAATAGTTTGAAGTGAATACCTTTTTCTCAACCAAACAAGTTCTTCATCCTTTTCATATTTCTTTATTCAATGTTCAGAATATGCAAGATAATCAGTTGTTTCAAAATAAAAAACATTACTTCTGTTTTAAAAAACTATCCAGGAAAATCTAGAACAAATGAAGAGAAAGTTTTCTCCCTTTCATTTCTGTCTGGTAGAGTCTGCCCCAGAACTCATGTGTAGGGACTGGCCAGTTCATTATTGACAATAGGCCTGGGACCTCACAGAGCTACTGTGTTTTCTTCATCTAGGGCCAAGAGAAAATGCCTCAGCTATTTGGAAATGAATCATTTCTATCAAAAGCAATAAAAAAAAAACCTTGGGGGAAAAGAGGAGCTTAACTTTAATTGAAATAATGAATTGACTAGTAAATGGTTATGAATTGCTTTCAGAAAGCATAATCCATATTTAATTAAATTCAAATGATGCTTTTGTAGTGGCTTCACATGATGACAACAGAGTACAGTAAAATACTCCTCTTCTACTCCTTTCCCCAGTGCCTAGAGGTATTGTGCATTGAAGACTCTTCCTAACTATTTTTAACTGATTTGCCTCTTACAGGGTGTTGTTCTCCAAACAGTGTGTTTTAAATATTCCTCAAATGCATTTGACTAGAAACTTTATATAGCCCAACATGTTTTATCAGACACAATACCTGTGTTAAACAGACAGATACAGTTTTCAAAGACAGCCTTATAAATTGAATGTGCAAATGTGTAATAAATGTATAAGATAGATAACAAATTTAGCACATTCCAACCGCATACAAACTGAAGATTTTCTTTGTTACAGTAGCTGGTATTTAAACATCTCTCTCTGTACAAATTTAGTTCAGTCATAGAAAGTAAATAGCAATTTCTAAATGCATTTTCATTGAATATTTGCATTTTGCACAACCTTTCCATGCCACAGTAAAACACCTCTGCTTCACTAGGAATGGCCAATACCTGACTACGTAGAGAAAATCCTCATCAAAAGATGAGAGTTGACTGAATGTCTTAAAGCACAAGTTCCAAGAAAACAGACCTGAGCATAAAAACAATTAGATAGAAATATACAAGACACTCACACTGAAAGTTTAGGGATGAAAAAATTACTGCTCTAATCTACTAGAAATTGCTAGAGAATGAAAATTAACTTATACTTAATTAGCTTGCAAGCTCTTAATTTAAATCATACATCCTTTTCACCTCAGACTGAAAAAGGAGAGATCTAGAATCACACAACAGTTACTCAAACATGGTAGAAAGGCAACAAAAATTCCCCTCCAATGCTGCAAAGTATCTCACCTGTTTCTATGCAACCCACAAAACATAAAGGTAAATGCAACCCTGTGTGTTGCTTGTCATAGGTGTCCTCTCTCATTGCTGCTTTGAGGGCAGAGTTGAGAGGGAAGAGATAGACACTGCCAGATGTACAAACCCTGTGATCCCCAGAAGGAAGCACCCCTGCATCCATGGGTAATTATTTGCCAGATCCAATAGCCATGCCATCATTCTGCTCCCTTCTTTCTACAACATGTGGATCCCATATAAGACAAACTGCCATTGCATAGCTCCATCATCCCAGCAGATCAGTGGCAGCTGTAGGGTAAAGCCTGGCTCTTTTCATTCCTTTCTGACCTTACTGCTTCCTGTAACATCATCTGCATAAAGCCCCCAAGGAAAGTCAGACATGAGATGCAAAGAAAGATGAACAGCTTTTAGCCTGTCAGACACTCTCTGCATGCTTATGGAGGTAAAAGGGAGACCAATGAACTATGGACACTGTGCTCAGACTTTTAAAAGCAGATAAAGCCTAACATAAGCAGAGATGGTAATTTTGCTCTGTAACTGATTTGGTTGAAGAAACAGGAGAATCTCGCACACTATCCTTCTAGGAAGTCTTTTCCTGATTAAATACAAGCAAGACTTCCCAAATCAGTGGTGCTGACAGGCTGCTGAAGCCCATGCAGTTAAACCGAGAGATTTGGCTCAAAACCTAGCATTGTCTTTCTTGCTCAAATCAGAGGAATTCCATAGATGTCTCCTGTGTTACAATTTGCCTGACACCAGTCAGGGCTTCCTAAAACTGCCTCTGTGTGTGTAACCCACAGAATGTTGCTTAGGTAAGGGACATCTTTTCTAAACCCCAGTTTCACTTCCATATAATATCAAAAATCACTGACCTATCAGTATTACTCAGTCGTCATTCTTATCTGGTTGCTTGTCTTTGGTGGTCATCGAGTCCAGATACAAGTTCACAGGAGCTGTGAAAGTAACACTATTCATGACTTACCCCACCCCAAAACTTCTGTCCCTTTCAAGAGCACGACTGTGATCTCTATTTTAATGCAGAAAATAGAAAAGACCTTTTTATGACATTGTATGTCATTCTCCAAATAAACTATGTTCTCTGACCCTAAGCTTCCTCATTGGTAAAATGAGGCTGTAATACCTACCTACTTAATGACACTTATGAAGCACTCTGTGAGGGCAAAGTACTAAGGCCAGTCATTAACACAGGTGAAAGTGAAACGCTGTTGCTTCTGATTCCTACCTTCACACTCCGGGCACTGGAACTTACAGCAACTTAGTTTTCCAAAACTGCAGAAAACCAATATCAGAATTTTACAAAGACCTGGGTAATGACAACTTACGTAGATGGAGCTGTTTGATTATCAATCTGGTACTTCGCTTCAATAACTATTCATGTCAAACCTGTATGAATAGATCTTTACAAACATTTACAAGTATTTTTCTTTCATGATGTACTGTGTTGTAACTTATATATCTATTCTACATACAATGTGACAAGAATTTATCAAACTATTATCTGAAAAAATGTATAAGCACAGAGCTAGGGTTCTTCTAATGAAGTAAGCCTGTGGAAATGCTAACCCACAAGTTCCTCACTGAACGGTGTGAGGGAGTTAATGTATATATATTCTTGTCATGCTTTGTGGGAGAATTTCCTTTTTTAGTGGTCAGCCTCATAGACACTGTTATTACATCTGACACGTCTGCAATCTCTTGTACTGTATCTGCAGGGGTACAATAAATTATGTATTTATGAGGGTTTTAAACTCTTAATGAAGAACTAGGTGGTAGTTGTGAAGGAAAAATGCCTGCCACTATTAACATGAATACTAGCACAGCTTGTTTCGACCTCACTGAAGTCCTTCAAATTTTCATGTAAAGCAGGATAAAACCAATGAATGCTAAGAACTGCAACGGTTAAAAGAGGCAAAACACCTAATGGAGAGAGTTAATGAATATGCATATTACCAGAGTAATATTTATAGGATTTAATCTTGAAATGACACAGAGTCTCCAGCTCCCCTCTGAACACAGCAGCAGGGGTGAAAAGAGCAGACAAGCAGCTAGCCTGCCTGCTGGCCTTGCATCCTGCTCCCCCAGACAACTAACACTGCCATTTCTCCCACAAAGCCCAACCAGAGAATGGTTATTTTTTGACCTCACAGAGATCAAAAGTGCCAAACCATGTGCTTCTCTCCTCCTTTGGGTCAGCCGGCAGTGCCCACCAGCTGCACTAGAGGGAGAATTGCTATCCACTAAGAAAGTGCATGCTCCTCTGGCCATCTCTACAGAGGCAGAGCTGGCAGCTGTTCCATCCAGTGGTCTGCTCACGCTGGGGAAAGCACTGATACCTGTTTAGGGCAGCTTAGTGACCCACTTGAGGGATGAGACAGGTCTGTATAAGCCATAGCCTGAGCTGGAATCTGACCTCTGTTTCAAGCTAGAACTCATTCAAAGCAAACACGGCATTCATTGGTGCTTCTGCAAAAACTCTAAATTCCAGAATCCACAGGCTGCTAATTAAGTTTCAAGAACTTTTTGTTAGGAATTAATTTCCTACATGAAGGAAACACTTTCATTTTAGCAACTTCTGTTATTTTATCCACATGGCTTTCTACATCTTGTGATATTTCAAAGCACTGGAAATTTTCTGTGTCTCAGGTATCCACTAAAAAAGAAAGACAAAGTTTCATTGCATTTCTTCTGCCATGTAAAATTTAGTATTCTGTTAACAGTGCTTAGCTGTTGACAGGAGAACAGCCTTACACACATTTAGCAGGTCAGGGGAAAGCAGCAGCAAACTGCTTTGTGTTTATTAAGTTCAATGTGAAGCTGTTCAGCTGCATTTTGTATTTAAAAAAAAATGAGCAGAATTTGCTTTGAACTTGGAGAGAACAGTGGGAGTGCTGTTCCACCCTAAACCTAGGTGAAATGGTATGTGCAACATAAAGAATTGCTTGAATAGTCAAGAGATGCTCTGGAAAATTTGCTGTTCTTCCGGTACAAGGCCCCTCAGTTTTATTGAAAAGCAACCTTTAAGAAATCACCTGCCACTCTGCAGGCTGGCAGCAGGTTCATTTCAAATTTTCATTGTTGTAATATTGTTACTGTGATAATTAATCAGCTAGAACACAGGTCATTGAGAGGTGGTCTGTGCTATTCGTGCGTTTATCTTACAGGTGAATTAATTAATTTCACAGACAATATCTCTTTTACCCAGAAAGGAAGGACAAAACAGTATTAAAGAGCCACAGCCAAACAAATATTTTACCAAAACAGACCATACAGGCCTGAGTAGCTCTTTCATGCTCTCTGCATCTCTATGTGCATCTTCTAGATTTCCTGATGAAGGTTGGGATTTTGAAAGTTACTTTCTTTTGAACTCACTTCTCCTTTTTGGCATGCCTGCAGCCTCAGTGGTCTGTCTGAAGATAGTAACGAAGGGAGGCAAAGCGGTAGGGCAGGTAAGCTGGCAGACAGGATGCTTCATGCTGTTTCTTATCACCTAAAAAGACCTACTATTGCCTTGATTTGGACTAGCATTTCCACAGAACTCAGGGATTCTGGTATAGATTTGCCACTCTCGGCATCTTTTTAATGTCCTGTCTATACTACGTTTTTTATCACTTACTACTCTTCCCAATAAATAAGGGGGGAAAAAAAAGAGATCTAAGAAAGAAGTTAATTTCCATAAACAAAGAATTCTAAACATACAATATCCTACACCTTTTTGCTAACCCAAGGCTTTCCAAAATCCTAAGTCGGTTCTCCTTTCCACCTCCGAATCATAGAGTTAGGTTAAAAAAGCTCATACAGGATTAAATAAACACTGTGGTTTTGTTCTGAAGAAAAATTCTCAGTAATTTTTAGTTCCCAGACATTCGTACTTTAAAAATCCTTTAATATAGGAGCACAGTCGGCTAGAAAAATGGTAGAATTTTCAGATCGAAAGAAGAAGAAAGATGCTCTTTAAAAAAATGAATTAAAACTCTAAACCGATAGGAATTTTTGGTTCTCTAATAAAACTAACCAAATGTTCCAGACAAACAGATAATTTTAATGAAAAATATAATTTAATCACATACTGAAGTTTCTATCAAATTTTAAGGGGAAGTCAGCCCTGACTAGGAGAGGTAAAACTGGGAGAGATGGCAGAGAGAGTCATGGAGCTGCTAAACTCTTTGTAAGCTTTCTGTATCATTCTGGGCTGCCTTCTTTCTTTCAAAGGACTGCATAAAATAGAGTAAAAGTTCATTTTGTGTAACATGTTGGCAAAATAACTATTTACAAACTACCAGAACTACCAGAAAAGCAACTGGAGAAAATTTTCCCACCTCCTCTATGTTTGCCTTGTGCATGGGACAATAACTAGAATTTATGAATTCTGAGTGAGGTCCTTACCTGTACTCTCACACTATAATGCTGATTGGAAGCATCAGAATTGTGTAAAACTCCCAGTTTTGCCTGAGAGCAAAAGATAGATACAGCTGACCATGTGAGCGGCTTCCCCTGGACTGTCTCAGATCTTGATGCACAGGAGGTGGCATGCTGCAGAGGATCCAGACAATCAAGGGTGAGGGTTATAATTTAAGATACCATCCCTTCCACTGTTCTCATGGCCCAGAAGTTTCCAATTTCTGCAGGGGAACTTTTCTGTCTTTGAAGGAGGTCAGCATACAGGGAACACAGCTATCTGAGCTGAGCTGTCCCCCTTTCCTGGGCTGCTCTGCTCTGTTTCTGACAAGTGAGGACAGAATCTTCTTTTTGGAGTTCCTTGCCCAGCTGCACCCCGAGTGGTTACATGACTTCAGCCAGCTCACTGAGCCCTATTTCCTACCCGCAAAACACAGATAACTGGTGAACATTTCAAAGAACTGTTTGTTTCAGTCGTTATGTCCTTGAGTGAAAACAGTTATATGAGTGCAAAAAAGTTACATTAATACACACTCACCAAACCTGGAAACTGGAATTTAAGTTTTAGAGCTTTAACATTCAACAGAAACAGGCAGAAGGAACTATGTGCAGTATTTCAAACCACACAATGTATATCAAGATAAAAGCTTCTGTTAGTGCATTTGTAGGTGCTTCTAAAAATAAAGTGGTTTGGACAATTATGGTATTAAACATTACATGGACATACATGGCATTCAGTTTATTGACATTTGTTGAAATAAAATGCAGGTTTGCAGCATAAAAATACAGTTATCCTTTTAGTATATCACTTTTGTTCTGTCTCATTTCATCTACAATTGTAAGTAGTCTGAAAGATTTCAGGTTTTGCCAGATGGGAGAAAGATCTAGAACTGAGCATGGTTGTAGTTTGACTTTTCGTTTAAGATACATCTTAAAAATATTTGAAATGTGAGAAAACTGTGCTGTCACAAGCTTCTGAAACAAATACAGAACAACAAAAAAGCACTCCTGCTCAGTAGAAATGTCAGAATAACTATTTTAAATAAATATTTAGACGATTTCTGTGAAGCACTTTGTAATCCCTAGCACATCATCATATGTTGTGAATCAACAAGCATGTATAGCTCCAATTTTACTACAAGGTAAGGGTTAGGTTTGACTGGACTAGATAGTAGTATCACAGTATGCATGGACAAATGTAAAATTAATGCATACACTACTTTGTAAACCTGTGGAATCTGCAGCTGGTTACTGATAAATCCCAATTCATTAAGCATAAAAAAACCACGTGGGAAAGTACAAGATCAGCTTGATACACCCCACTTTTCAGCCTTGTGTGGTTGTCATTTCTCTTCTGAATAATTCTATTGATATCTAAAAGGTATAACTACAATTTAATTATTAAACTAATTACAATGCCACCCCTGTTAGGGGCCTGACTCTGCAATAAGCTGAGTATACTCAACCATCTTTGCAGAAACTAACTACCTTTAAGGTTAGAAGACTATTTGACATCAGTAAGCACTTCAGAACAGTGCTCAGTAGTCAGCCAGAAGGCAGTCTTGTTTCATGGTCCCTTTCTTCAGCTGACCTTTTTGGTTGTTCCTGCTTTTAATTATTTTTAAAAAAAAACAACAACAGGATTTTGCTGAAGGATACCACAGTTGCAACCCTACATCTACAACCAGGATATTTACAGACTACTCCCCTAATGTTACTTTTAAAGCAAGCAGTTACTGTGTTTCTCACAAAGTTACGCTGCATTAATCGTGACTGGAAGGAGAAGCTGCTGCTCAACACGTGAATATTGCCTATGCTGTGGAAAACACCTGAGCAACAGCTCCCACAGTCAAAAATGTCAGGAATAGTCTCAAACAAGACTAAACTGAGTTGTAATGCACTGACACAGGGAAAAAGCATCTTTGCATGTGCTGGGCAGTCTACTCAAGCCTTGCTTGGTCATGGAGTAAATTTGTGAGAGTCTGCTTGTGTAGCATATATTGTTTCCCTCCCTCACCAAGCAGAAGGTGATTAAAACTGGCATAACTTTACAGTTGATAAAAAAAATCTATGTCTAGTTGTTTTGCAAGGCAAAAAGCAGGGAACTAGTCACTATCCTGAGTCAGCAAGCTTTCTTCTGGAAGACCATTGAGCCATCTCTTACAGACGGCGTCAAGATAAAGCAGTCCACATGTGGCATAACTGAAAATCCTCTTACCAAGGTACCTGAAGATTGTATCTCATTAGCTGCTCTGTCAGTTTTGTGGGTTTACCTTTGCCTTCTTTTAATTTCAAAAGAATGTTTCAAATTGCCATGAGAACACTGTACAAAAGAGTATGGTGCTATGCAATCAACTAAGCATAGAAGAAAATATTGAAAATTGCTATATACAAAGATTAGATAAGAGTACAAAACAGAACTGGAATAAAGAAAAAAATATTTGCCTAATCGCTGCTTTATAATAGCTTGTATTGGAAGTAAATGTAGTTAAATTTAGAAATTAGGACAATTTTTTAATTAGCAGAATGCTTCTCTATGCTGTATGCCTGTGTACTTCTTGGAACAGAAGTTCAGAGTTGACTGTCTCATATGGAAGTCACACTTCAAATTTTTTTTAGCTTTTCTGTATTGCAGCTTCTAGCAGAAACTTCCCAACTCAAACTGCAAGTAAAACACCAACATAGAGAAATCATGAGGGTTCCCTTTCCATGAACAGCAGGGTACAAAACCTGCCTGTCTCCTAGCTCTGCTCCACAGGTGTTCATTACCTTTATTCCCAAGCAGTCCAATGGATTACTTAAACAATTGTATCTAACCTTTTCTTTATTTTTAATCTGGCATTTTGTTCCTTCTTTTGAGCTGTGACAAGGAACTAGGTCCAAAAATTTGTCTGCTTTTCCCAACTACATGGGCTGGTCTGGCAAGCAACGTTTATTCTACACATACGAAAACTAAGACATTTGAGTTAATTAAAAAAAAAAGTAATTAAGACATAGTTGCCTTTACTACTATAAGAACTGTAGAAAGGAGCAGTGGTGTTGATATTCTACGTAGGCTGCAATATCTTGCTTGTTGCCCTAAAATAAACTGAAAGTGGCAAAATCTGATGAATAGTCAACATTGGAAAGATTGTGTTTCAGCTGTATTTGAAATTGTACGTATAGTTGACAGTATACATCTTCTTCTGCGTGTGTGTACTGCCTATATGAACAGTCTATAAGCCCACACCGGGAAATCTGCTCTCCCTGTTGTCAGCTGTTGTCGCGACAGGGTGCAACACCTGGCACCAGCGCAACCCCTGAAGTCCGAGTGCCTGTTGCGGTGGCATTTGTGCACGCCCACGGTCCCGAGTGACCCGCAGGCAGGGCCGCTCCTTGCTGGTCGCCCCCAGGGTCCCTGCCAGCAAGTTCGGGAGCGAGGGACAGGTCTGCGGCCGGGACCTGGGGGAGGAAACACGCCCCTAGTTGGGAGCCGGGTGCCAGGCGGGCGCCGGCTCTGGGCGAAAGTGCTTTCAAGGCGAGCCTCCTCCGCGCACCCCTTTTTAGCTCTACGGGAGACTTGACACCGCACACAAGAAATTACGCATGGGACGCAGTGCAGCTTGAGAGGAAAAA